>NC_085867.1:56790297-56837906 GCF_034702125.1 Engraulis encrasicolus
TGGTATCAAAATACAGTGTTTCTGAAGATAGCATGCACTGCTTGTTTTCAACTCGGACTTTGTCCATCCAACTTAAAATTAAAATAGTGTTTTAACATTTTGTGACCTTTCCATGGATGTAAAACTAAGTTGTTATTTTTTATTACTACTACTAAATTATTATCAGTTTGTGACCTTTCCAAAACAATGTGTTTTATTTTCAAGCTGTTTGCTGCTAATTCACAAATTTGATCTTTTCAGAAATATTTGCCAAGTAATAAAGTTATATGTATGGGTCTGACCAAAGCACATTGAGTTTTTTAGCCAGAAATGTCTATGACTGGTAATTCAGAATGGAGGACGTAGAGGAAATCGAAGATGTGTGAAAAGTGTTGATTTTCCAGATATTATATTCATAACAGATATTTAGAAATAGATAGTAATGGTAAATATACATTTAAAAACGCAACATTTGTGAATAGGCAGCATAAATAAATAATAAAAAGAAAAAAGAAATTAACTAGAAAAATTCCACATTTTGTGACCTTTCCATGGGTGCCTTTAGGAGTTCTGGCACAGCGGCTGTGCGACGCAGACCTGATGAGAGAGATCAACCGAGTGTGGCCCAGTCTCCCCGCCAAGACAGTTGACCTCCTGGTGGCACCGCCTAAACGTACGTACGATACGATAGGATAACACTTTGTTGTCCGGTTTCACTTAAATTTCTTTTACATCCCTGAACAAGACTAGTTGAAGGAAGGACAAGATATACATTGCAAATTGATTGATGTATGAAGGAATGTTTCAGTCTTGAGCTTGACATGCGTGGCACACTGGAAGTTAATTGGCACCAAGTATTTACTCCACCAGCCAGTATACTACTGTAGTGTCACAACCACTGGCTCCCAAGTGACAGTGACTTTGAGGGAGAGAGAGACTAAGGAGAGACTAAAGACTTTTCACTAAATGTATATCAGTAATGTGAATGAACCAAATAGTGTATCAGTATGTGAGGCGTGGGGGTACCCGCCAGACAAGTGAGCCCTTGCGTCAGTGAGGAGAGAGAGAAAGGACCTGCAGATGTTCCAATCACTTATGTTGGAGCTCCATCTATGGACTGAAGGAGAGAACAGCAACCCACCAGCAGAGCCGGACACAACACTTGGCTTCTCCTGTGGGCTGTGTAGACAGGGCCGGATTAGGGTGGCTGGGGCACCCCTAGGCTACAGGTTGATGTAGGCCCCCTCGAAAGGACAAATTTTGCAGAGGTTCACACTTGGCCGGCGCCATTTATTTGGTGATGCTGATTGGTCGACAGGAATCGAGCTTTTCTTATTTTTCTTATTTCCTCTTAGCAACCATGCCATGATTGGCTGTTTGGCTACAGTTTGAGGGTGCTGTTATGTTCTCCCAAAAAGAGATGATCTGCCAATCTGTCGGTGAAAATTCGCTACTAAATGAGAGCCAGTTGGTGGAAATTGTGTTTTAATTATTCAGACTACACACAGAGGTACACAAATAACTGAAACTGACATTGAAGAAGTATATACAGCCGCAGCAAAAATTGAGACCACCTCGAAATTATCTGAGGATGCTTCAGCAAGGTTGGAAGCTTCCCTCTTCTCTGACAGTGTCCCCCAACTCGTAGGACTGTCTGTTTCAGCAAGACAATGCTCCACGCCACGCAGCTTGGCCAATTAGTGTCTGGATGGAGGACCACCAGATCAAGACCCTGTCATGGCCAGCCCAATCTCCTGGCCTGAGTGCCATGGAAAATCCCTGAAATGTGATCAAAAGGAAGAGAAGTGATCATAAGCCATCAAACAAAGTTCAGCAACTTGAATCTTTACACCGGTAGTGGAATTAAGTCATCCAAGAACGATCTGAAAGACTGGTGGAGCGCATGCCAAGATGCAGCTGTGATTAAAATCCATAGTTATTCCACCAAATATTGATTTCTGAACACATTACTATTATGTTGTTTTGAAGTGAATATCATCTTGTTTTCTTTGGATTTTTTGAGGTCCGAAAACATAGCATCTTTTGTGTTATTTTGACCATTTGTAACTTTCTGCAAATAAATGCTCTAAATGACAATATTTTCATTCGATATTCGGAGAAAATGTTGTCAGTACATTATAGAATGAAACAACCATGTTCATTTTACTGACAAACATGCCAATAAGTAGTAAGACCAGAATAATTTTGAGCTGGTCTCTCAATTTTTTTGCCGCAGCTTTGTATATTTATGCATTTTACAGTTTCCCTCCCCTCTTTCTGTCCATGGCAGTGGGGCGGTGCCCGAGCGCCTTCTATGGACCCACCACCACTGTAAATACTGTATATGAATAATGTAGTGTCCATAGTGTTCAAAGTACACAAAGTTTGGGAACCTCTTGGAGAAGCTAAGAAAGATGCTTGATGCTTTAGTGGCAGTATTGTGCAGCATGAATGAGCTGCCAAGAAACATCAGCATTATGGATGATGACTAAACACTGTGGTCCGTACACACACACACACACACACACACACACACACACACACACACACACACACACACACACACACACACACACACACACACACACACACACACACACACACACACACAAAATAAATTAAACCCGTCTCCAGAGTTCATGTCTCTCGCTGGAGCGTGCATTGCAAATGGTGGACTGCCATCAAGTGGTAGTACTGTTTGTCTTCCTGCATAATAAAGATGGGCAAGGACGTTATTTTGAGCCATCTTACGTATATGGATATTATATCTGAAGAATGAAAAAAAAGATTGTTGGTAAAACTTAAGAATGAGTCTTAAAAAAACGCTGTAAATACTAAACTAATCAATCTATCAACAAAACATTTACAAATGTCTGTAAATAAGTAAGAAATACTGTGTTAACATGGCAGACAGCCGCAGCAGTCCTGGCAGTTTGTCCTCGAAAGAGGACAACTCACTATGTAATGTAATTTGCGTGACCATTTGCTGAAACGGCCACGAGCGCAGTTCTCAGCTGGACTTAAACTCTGTATGACCCAGGTTTTAGAATTAGCTGTGTGGATGCAAACTTGTGGCCCTTGTAGCCTATGTAGTAAGTTATTCGGATAGTCCTATTTCCTCTATTCCATTCAACTCTCTCTCTCTCTCTCTCTAGCTAACGAGTTAACGGTGGGAAAGGTCTATGCTGCTCTGATGATCTTTGACTACTACAAGCAGAACAGAGCTAAGAAACTCCAGCAGCTGCAACAGCAACAGATGCCTGGTGTTGGAGTACCGGTAGGCAACAACCAACCCTCCCATAGGAAAAAGATTTAATGAAAGAAAAGAAAATATTTTTTTTAACTGTAGGTCTATATTAAACCTAACATGTTTTTTTCTGCTATGCTGCTATGCAACGCTAGCGGTCTATATGCTAGGCTACAGGTTGCTATGTCCCAACACCAGAGGGCAAATTTTACGACAACTTTACATAGTGTCATAATTACAAGGTAGAAATTAAGGACATGTGTACCAACTGTACTGAACACAACAGATCAATCTCTCAATATTGCATCTAGTCACAATTCTGCAATTTTTCACTTTTGGCCTATCAGGGGCTCCCTGGCAGGTGGGGGGCCCTATGCTACAGCTATACCAAGCCTGTGCGGTAATCCGACCCAGATTACATTAACTGCATTACAGCAACTGCTCTGCACTACCAGTGTTGCGGACTATTGATAGATATTACTATCTCTCTAGAATCCAACTATGTCTGCTTAAACTATCCTAAGACTTATTGAATGATGCAGCCATGTCTAGCCTGTGCATTAATCCTGCCACGGCGGTGTGTTCTTGACAGGGAAAGACTTGTGCCCTGTTCCGCCCCATGTTGCCCTTAACCTCCACTGAAGAGAAGGAGCCACAGGCTACCAGTGCCAATGCCCCTCTTGTCGTGCGGCCTGATTCTCTGTTGAAGCCAAAGTCTCCTCCCACTACCTGCTTGGCCAATGGAGATGCAGTGTGAGTGGCAAATACTTCTGACGTACTCTACACGAATCCTTCTCGTTCTTTATTGTATTACGGTCTTGAATCACAGCCCCCAGCATTACTTGTCTTTTTTTGCGTTTTTTTTAAATGCAATGTAATGCAAGTAAATGGAGCTACGTGTCTGTGTGTGTGTGTGTGTCTCTGTGTGTGTGTGTGTGTGTGTGTGTGTGTGTGTGTGTGTGTGTGTGTGTGTGTGTGTGTGTGTGTGTGTGTGTGTGTGTATGCGCGTGTGCGTGTGCGTGTGCGTGTGCGTGTGTGGGCATGTCTGTGCGTGTGTTTGTATACGTACATGTACGTGTGTGTGTTTCTTCATGTGTTTGTATTAGTAGCCAAAGGCAGACCCATGTTGTGCAGTCTCCCTCAGGGGAGAAGACTCAGGAACAGCTGCAGAGAAGCAGGACGTCGGTACAGAGGGGCCAATCAGACGACTCAAGCAAACTGCAGGTACCCAATGAACACTCAAGTAAACCTCAGGTACCCAATGAAAACTCAAGTAAATCTCAGTAACTTGATGAGTTGTGAAGGTCATTCAAATGATAAAAAATACAGCATGTCTCATAAGTGAGTACACCCCTCACATTTGTGCAGATTTGTAAGTTTATCTTTTCATAGGACAACATTAAAAAAAAATGCACAATGATTCTCGCTAGGTCGTCCTCAGACGAGCCTTCCATCGTTGCTTCCAGTCATCCCGATTCTCCATACATCTTTTCAGTTCACTGGTACTCTGGGCTCCCGCGTCTTTCTTGAGTATGTCCACATATGTTAGTGTGGGACGTCCTCTTAACCGGCACCCTCGTGATGGTTCCCACAGCACCAGTTTGCTGGTTGGCAGTTCTTGGTGCCTTTGGCAATGTCCTGCAAGTCTCATTCTCCTTACAGCAATCTTCTCGCTGACCCTTGGTATTCCCTCATACAGGGTTTCGTTGGTTACATGTGCACTATTGCTGATGTTAAGCTCTGCACGAAGCATCCTGGTGTAGCACCCATCAAGGGTCTTCTCTAGGGTTAGGGTTAAAGCGGAATTCACCTTTCAAACAATATTGCGCCCTATCTCTGTATTTGACCACATTATAACAGGGGATTATGCTGCCACTGGATATTATACCTTTATATTAAATATAAAAGTTATTTATTTTTTAGAAATGGTGATTTGAAGCATCACCAAATAAAAAATAACGACTACAAATTCCAGTAGAACGTTGAAGGGTGATTTGATTTCACGCGTCATCAAATCACCTCGGTATGACAGGCGGCATGGAAGAGAACAGCAGCCAGGCAGATAGGCTAAAGGTGCCGGTATGCTTGCTGCAAGATACGCGAGCGCGTGCACGATTCGTTCATGAACGCGTTAACGTGCGTATTTAATGTCAATTTCGCGCGCGTTGGACACGGCAGCCAAATCCGTGCGTCAGGTGCAATATCTTCAAACTCGCTGGGGGCGATCTTAATATGGACTGCGCAGTTCCACGCGTGTGCTTGATATGAAAACGACAATGGCAGCAACTTTTAAGAGCGTCTTAAGAGTTTTAAGATTTAAGAGTTTGTCCGAAATTTCAAACATTTGTGATCATACTTCCTTCTTGCACTTTGAAAAAGGAGCATGCACATACAGGAGTAGTAGCGGTATTCTTTCCTTGCCCAGGGAGCCCCTCTTTTTGTTTTGCTGTTTTCCTTCCCATCTGTGTTCCCAATTTCCGCATCCCAATGCTGAGTGCTCTCGGCCCTCTGGATGATACCGCCAGTATTTTGCGTCTTGGTCAACTGCTTTTGAAGCAAGCATGTGCTGTCGGTTGCTCGCGGTGACGCGCGTAATTTACAGCTCGCAGCAAGTATACCGGCACCTTTAAACATTTCGAGGATGGAGATATTTACGTTGTTGAGAGAATATTAAGTATAGGTTACTGCACAGTACTAAAAGCCTTGGTGCATTCAATCCAACGGCTTAAAAAAAGTTTTGTCCGCATTGTTAATAGCGGTCATTGTTATTACAAATCATCTGGGATATCGGAGCGCACCAGTCCACGATGTAGGTGTAGCCTATTAGGCCTACATGCAAGTTGTAATGACACATAGGCTAAAAAATAACGCACCCCAGTGAAGTTGTCTTTAATTGATTCAGGGTTTATTTTAAAATTATTCAAAGTCATTTGATGGATTGCTGAAGGAGGCTGCGACCATTTCTATCCTCAAACGAGGCGTGACCCATGCGTCATCCTCCTTGCGCTGCTGGCGCTGCTGTGCTCCTCTGCAAACGTGTAAAATAAAATAGCGTGCGCCGGCTATCATTAGGCTATTATATTTTGACTTGGTTGCATTTAAAAAGCACGAGCAAGAACACGGCACAGTGGCACACCAAGGCAGGCTACTGAAATGTGCTGTCAAGTCATTGTCCAGCGCACTCCAGACAGTCAGGGCAGCATATTTTTCATCAATGATAAACACACTTCCTCTTGAGGGACAGGGGAGACGCGAACGGACAAAACAAATTTAACACTTGAGCAAAGTAAGCGACAATATACTACATCTTCAAAATGCGGTACCAAACACCTCCCTCAAACTGGTAAGATGGAGAGGAGATGGTGGGGTGTCCTTCCCGATGCGCTATTTATGCGAGTTTGTAAGCCACAGTTTCGCGCAAGTAACTTCTAAAAACAGAAAGCATAACCTGTGAAGAGCTGAATGCCCAGAAATGCGTGCGCACGGTGCAACCAAGTGGCGATTTTCCTTCATGTTGAACTTGCATTTGGATGGAATTCGGATGAAACGGATTTTGGTCAAACAAGAGAGAGAGAGGGTGGGAGAGGGGGGGAGGGGGAAGAAAGCGAGCGCTCTTTGATAAAGGTGGTTGAACGGAGACAGCATGTCCGCCTCGCCTTTGGGTTTGAGGGGATTAAATAGATAGGCCTAGGCCTAAAACATGAGCAGAGATGGATAGGCTCGGCTACTTACTTCTTTAATGAGCATAATATTTTTAATAGGCTTAATTTAAGGCTAGGCTACCTTCTCATTTTCCGTTTCAGCACCAACCTGAGGACAGCGACAGTTGCGACACGAGCTGCACTTCTCAACAGCTCGCTTTTTATTCGCTGTTAGTAGCCAGTAAGCACAATGAGACCCAAAGAGGAAAATGCATGGTGTTTATGTTTTTGTTTTTCAAAAGTCTGTATTTTCAACATCAATCTGTCTCAGATATTAGCATTGTCCTAAAACCAGCCACGACTGCTGTCAGTGAGCACTGAGCAGCCAGAACGCAAGATTCCTTCGAATTCGGTGACGTGTTAACCTGACGACAACGGCTTAGTTACCCGCAGTGCATTCTGGTTAACTGAGTACGTTAAAATAGCCTTGACAATCGCGGTTCAGCACATAATTGTATTTAGTTACACCAAATAATGCAAATTGCTTTTTTTCCCGTAAAATACAAAATGAGCATAAATTATCTGTGATAACAGCACACAATGCAGAGATGAATTCCCCTTTATAGGTCGACTCTAATAGAAAAACGTTCGGTAACACTTTATTTTAGGGACACATCTATTAGCACTAATACATACAATATCAATGCCTGTGTAAGTAACTTGTAAGGCATGTACTAAGCAAAATAAGACAGTTGTTAAGCATGTATTCACAAATGTCTTGTTCATGCCCAATTAGGGATTTATTACTAATATAACCTTAGTAAGGACCAGTAAGCCTATATTTCTATTTATTAGTAAGTAGTAAGTGGCAAAATACAATGTGTATAAGCTCCCGACACACTGTGTGAACAAACCCTGAACAGTGTGAAAACAGATGCAGAATAAGGGTCCCTATTCTAAAGTGATGCATTGGTCAGCCCAGATGGCTCAGGGCCTCTGCACTACCAAAGTCCTAGGGCCCCCACACCACCCAGGCCTGCACTACCTAGCCCCCCAATCTACAAAGTGTAAGGGTATATCAAATAATTAAAATTTACACAGCTGAGTCATCTAGTTTTCTCTTGTTCATATCAATGAGAGGGAGGTAACTAGAGCCTATATCTGGCAAGGATTGAACGTACACTTGTCAATGGCGGTGGGTGGGCGAGATGTATTTTTTTTTCATGTACCACTGAGTTTTAATTGTAAAAAAACCCAAAATAAATGCAGAATATTAGAATATTTGTTTTGAAGCGAAAATAAACTATTTTTTGTGATAATTAAGTGAATGTTTGAGAACATTAGCTTCAAGAAGTGCAGTGCATGATGGGTACGCAATCTAGGCCAACAGACAACCTACCCAGCTCTGAGCCTACGTCCTTAGCTCCTCCCCTCACTTGTGAAATTTAGTTGCTATCCAAACAATTTGCCATGTACGTAACAACAGAAATATTATCATTGCTGCATTGGCCATGCATTGCATTTCTGACTAAGGGCGTAGCCTACCCATCCTGCACTGCACTTCTTGTAGCTAAGTTTTCTCAAACATTAACGTACTTATCAAAAAGGAATAGCTTAGTTTCGCTTCCAAACTATTACTCATCGTTATATTCTGCATTTATTGTAGGGTTTTTACAATTAAAACTAATTGGTGTATGAAAAAATCTCACCACCCACCGTCATTGATAACTTTACGTCCAATCCTTGCTATTTATTGCTTCCAATTACTCATTGCCATGATGAGTAGAATAAGCGAGATCTTCATACCTACTGAGACTAATGTAAAATCTGAAATGTTCTTACACTTTGCTTCCCTGGGGGGGGGGACGTAGAGTGGGGGCCCTAGGTAGTACGGGGGCCCTAAGCCATCTGGGCTGAGCAATGCATCACTTTAGAATAGGGACCCTTATTCCACATCTGTTTTCACACTGTTCAGGGTTTGTTCACACAGTGTACCAGGAGCTTATACACATTGTATTCTGGCCCTTACTGCTTACACATAAATAGAAATCTAGGTCTACTAGGTCCTTACTAAGGTTATATTGGTAATAAATCCCTTATTGTGCATGAACAAGACATTTGTGAATACATGCTTAACAACTGTCTTATTTTGCTTAGTACATGCCTTACAAGTTACTTACACATGCATTAATATTTTATGTATTAGTGCTAATAGATGTGTCCCTAAAATAAAGTGTTACCAAACGTTCTTACATATTATGTGCACCATTATTCAAAACACATAAACCTGATTCATTAATTAAGTAAAAAATCATTTGGGTTCATAATTTTATAGTTTTTCTTAATTTATAAAATACACGTTTCTGATTGGATGTGATTTCACACTATGAATTTCATGACTACAGAAATCGATTTCATGACTACGGAAATCGATTTTTACAAGAATTAAGTAATTTTTTTAATGCTTCAACGCTGTTTTATATGCCATTGTATTAATGGTGAGGGTAGTTGTTGTGCCTGCATGTTGGCAAACCACTAGGTGGCACCGTTACCTCATAGATTTCAGAGCCGTGGGGGAGTGTTGTTTACTTACTCCAATGAGATGATGCAGGTAGAGCTACATTCAAAGAGCGAGATGAGTTGCAGACATGACGCTGTCCTGGGCTAGGTTTCTTGAAAGCTTAGTTGCTAACCTACTTAGCAACTAATGACCCAGGTGCGACGAAACTGTTTCTGGAACACTACGTTCGGACTTACAAAATCCCAATGTTTACAATTAATGTAGTTAGTCGTTCGTCCGGTGCTGAAGCGAACGACTCAGGTGTTCCTGGAAAATGAAGTGGGGGCTGTTCGTCAGTACTACTGTCAGATTTTGGAACGAATAGCATGGGTAGCTAGTTCACCTTTGTTTTGGGAAGCATGTCACTCTTGCTCGTGGTTTTGGGGTGGGTTCAGGCAGAGTTCAAGCAACATTGATTGATTACCAAGTGCACAACCCCCTGACCCCCACTACACCAAATGTCCAGTCATGTTACAGAGCTGGAAAAAAAACCCCACCAACACAGTGTTCAAGTATGGAGAAAATATTGTCCAAATATAGTAGGACATTCTATGTTCCACAATCGTGCTTCACGATCTCCGGTCAATCAAAGCTGGGCCAATAAAAAGATCCCTGTTTGATTACCATCGGGATTTGAACCCACACTAAAAGCAGCATCTCTCATGAATGCAGAGTAATTAATCACTCACCTACCCTCACACATAACGAAACCGATAGCATATGTTGATTAAACTCCAACAAGCATAGGCTACATGGAAATAGATGTGTGTACGTTGTCGTTGCGAAATGCGTTGTTCACTATTTAAAAAAAAAATAGGCACGAGTGTGCGGCAGTGTTAATTTCGTCAACCAGGACGATGCCGAAAATATTTCGTCAACGCCCCTTTTTCCCGTGACGATGACGAGACGATGACGCACAAAAATTGCTTCCAGAACATAAAAATATGACGAAAATAAAAAATGATTTTCGTTAAGGAGACTAACACGAGACGAAATTTACAAGCCATGGACGAATGGACATTAAATATGTAATTGTTTAAAATTAATTTGTAATTGTTAATTGTTTCTTGAACTTCATAGAAGATTTCACGCTGTTGCCCTGCTTGTCTCTGCAGGCAGTGTCTGGCGCTGGTGCGGCTCAATCAGAAGTAGCCTAGTTCAGTGAGTCCTGTTCAGTTGAGTTATAGGCCCTAAAATGTTTCCCAGAAAGAGAAAAAGAAAGAGCCGACGGCGAGGCAAGTGTTAATTTTGAAACATGTTCAACAACCCTTTTGTCCATAACGAAGACGTGTGTGTTTGTGCAGTCATGATAATAGTGCTACCGTCACTCTCACCAATCTTCCTCTGATGCTGTCATTTTAAACCTCCTCGAGCTTCCCCTCTTCTCCTTTCCACTAACGCATACGCCGACGTCCGTTGTCTGTTCTTTTGTAATGTTTGCTATATTGGCTATTTAACCGTATGAATAGGCAGTTTGCAAGCAAATCATGAAGATCGGATTCATGCATTTATTTAGATCAGACACACCGGGAGACGTTTAAGGGATGCGCGCGCTACAGGGATACGTTGTTTAAGTAGTCTAAACAGAGGCACGGCTACTGTAGTTTTGATAAGAATCAATGTGTGGGCGATCAGGGTTTAAAGTGCGGAGAATTGAAACTTGTTCCCGTCGAGGGCAACACTAAAAGACCCAAGGCAGTCGACATCACTTCCATGCGATGCGTATTACAATAGCGTCTCCCAGACATCCCAAGTTCTAAAAACTCATTGCTTAAACTTGGAGATGCTTATCGACCCTCGACATCCCGACAAACAAAACAGCATTAGTGTTCAACCATTGTTTTTCAATGTCCTTTTTGTCGTCCAGTCTGCATAGAACAACTGCCTACTTTTCCCCCAGGACTTTTACAGGGCTTCCTACGAAGTGCGCGTAATCTATTTGAAGTATATTCCAGGAATGACGCACGAGGCATTATCTTTCTCTGTCCCGCATTGCCAATCGAAATAACGCGAACTTGCAAAGTCTAAAATCAGGAATATTTTATCTGACTCGCGGCCATCGGGGAGCCACTATCAAATATCAGGGAAACTTCTTGGACTTCATTGGGATGTCTGGTCTTCCCACTGCCTGCAATCTGCAGGCTATGAGTCACGCGGTCAGGTGAAGAAGAGCTCGTAGCCTACGTGATCAAATTCAAAAGCAAATAATACGTAGCAGCTTCTAATGCACGAGAGAGAGAGAGACAGAGAGAGAGAGCGCAACCTGAAAGCGAAAGCCCATTGGGAAACTCCAACTCCCATTGTCATTGTGACACAGCACTCCACAGCACACAAGTGAACACTGCACACTGCACACAACTAAATTGCATTTATGCCTCACCCGTGCAAGGGGGCAGCCCTCAGTGGCGCCCCATGGGGAGCAGTGCGGTGGGACGGTACCATGCTCAGGGTACCTCAGTCATGGAGGAGGATGGGGGAGAGCACTGGTTGATTACTTCCCCCACCAACCTGGCGGGTCGGGAGTCGAACCGGCAACCTCTGGGATGCAAGTCTGATGCCCTAACCGCTCACCCATGAATGCCCTATCCCGCACCTGGAAGTGTGTGTGTCTAATGCTCCTTTGCTCTATGCTGCTGAAATTACTTTTACAGGACTGATTTGGGTTTTGGTGGAAAATAAGATAGTAACAATGTGAATATTTGCTGCAATAGGCTATCAAGTAATAATTTGTGTAATAATTTGACTAAAATGACGAAAATGTGAAATGTTGACTAAAATGACTAAAATTTGACTATGACTAAAATTAATTTTCGTCATTTAGACGAAGACTAAGACTAAATTGTGAAGGCAATGACTAAATTTGACTAAGACTAAAATTGATTTTCGTCATTGTGACTAAGACTAAGACTAAATTTAAAAAAGCTGACGAAATTAACACTGGTGTGCGGTGGTCCTTCTTGTTTTCCTTGCAGTGTAGCCTTAGTCTACAAGAATTCCAAACTAAATTGTAGGCTACACCAAGCTCAAAAACTGACATTATGCAACTGCCCTAGCCTGTTGGAATATTGCGTAATGGATAGGCACTCGGAAAGGCAAGCGTGATGGCAAGAACTGGACACTTCTTCGCATTAGTTCTTATTTCATAGTATTCATATTCTTCTTTTCATTTCAACTCTACTATTGTAATACAAGTCTGTCACAAGCACCCGGCCAATAGGCTACTGTTAAAACAAATGTTGTTTCAGCAGTGAGCCCACTCCAAATGGGGCACCTAAGTCTCCACCCCTTCCGGGCGGCTTGTGGGGCTGGCAACGCAAAAACTTTTGACTGGGCTGTAATGGACTGATCAAAGCTATTTTCCGACCCACCTCGCATTTCCCCGTCGATCACACATATGCTGTGCCTCAGAATTAATAACAACCAATGGTGTGCTTGTTGACTTCACTTGGCAAGCGATTTTTGAGTTGTGTGTGTGCAAAAATATGTAATTATTTGGACTACACAACAGACGTCGCATGTCCGATGTGCAGCCACTTAAGCCACGGTGCAGCGGTAGGGTTGGCTGTGCCTCGGTTCACGTCAGATATGCGAGGCGCACGTGTAGTCTCCAACACAGTTTTGCACAAAAGCTAAAATAACGTTTCTTGTGTGCCGAAAATGAGTGGTCTTACGACACAAATCCAAACCTTTCAAATTCACTGTCATCATATGTGAAATCCGGAGCACATGCCAAACGGGATGAGGATTTAGCTTGACTCGCTCCATTAACTCACATTCAAAATTTTGAGAGCTCCAGCCCCATGGATCGGAAGTAGAAGGGCGTGACTTAGGTGCCCCATAGCGCCATGGCCCATGGCTCACGAAGTGTCCGTCAGTAGTGCAGTCAGGGGGATCAGAAAACAACACAGCGCATCGTGTCCTTCTTTCTCTCTCTATGTAAATTGGGCCATTGTTTTGTGTCTTTGTGAAATGCAGGTGAAAAGCAGTTAGTTACTTGGCCTTAATGTGACTGCGTGCGTGGCTGCGAGGCAAAGACTCTCGGATGGCACAGCTCCACACGCACGCACGCGTGGATCGGCCACTTTATGCACACAAAGAGAGGGTGGATAAACAGTTGCGCAGATGAATAGGCACCTGCGCTTAATGTATTTTACTGAGGGAATCGAAATCTTGTCACAGACACTGAAAACGAAGCCGCGATTACATGCCTTCGAGCTCATTCACCGCCCATTGCTCTTCAGTCATTGATGGCGATAGTGATGTTTAGGCCGACTTTTGTTTACTGTATTTAATGGGGTGGATTTTGGGGATATGGTTGTGTTGACAGGTCTTTTCCGACGTTGAAGAACTTTGAATGTGCCATGTTTACAGACATTAACGGCCCTTCCATAGGACTACATCCATCCTTTCATCCCTTCCTGCGCGTCTTGATGTACAACGGCAATAATGGTAGTTCCACCAGCTTACGTTGCACGTAAAGACGTGCAGACTGGAAAATGACATAAACATCCTACGTAATTTCAGTTATCATTTCAAGCATTTAACTCTCCACTCTGTGTGACCATGACCTGTTGAAAGTGTTGCGTTGCCTATGAGCGTGAGGATGACTTCGCTTGCCGTTCTGGAAAAAAGATGTGATGGGTGGTTATTATAGGCTATTTATTCATCAGGGATTGAACTCTCGCCATCGATAAGGAAACGCCAAATGTATATGATATTCCGACATTTTAACCACTCACCCACCAACCATACTTCCAAATTAGTGGTAGGCTATACAGTAGCCTATTAATCCAAACATTAGGCCTATGGTGAATCGTAATGTCGCATTTGGTAACTGCAGTTGAAGAGGGGTGAATTCGGGGACATGATTGTGTTGACAAAGAATTGTGGACTTTGATAGAGATGTTATTTCTGAATTTAACAGGCACTGTGTGGTGGCGTCACAGCTTAAAGGGACACTGTGCAGGAAATGGTCAAAAAAGGTACTGCAACTATGCTGCTCATTGAAACTGGGCTGCCTATTGCCAAATTTGAACTTTACATGAAAGTTTACTAAGTAATAAACAAATATTTTCTAGTATGGTCCAAGTAGAGTCAATTTGCAGCTAAAAATGGCTATTTTTGAAAATTCAAAATGGCGGACCATGGAGAAGATCCCCCTTTTCATGTATGAAAAGTGCAATTTTTCCAGTCATAATGAATACTTAGAATTTGATGGTGGTGGTAAGTATTCATGAAAAAGGTAACATTCGTGAATGGGCAGCATGAATTCTGGAAATAAACAACTAAAGATCTCACACAGTGTCCCTTTAAAGACGAATAGACGAATGTGCTGAGGCGAGACATTCCGAGCATTTCCGAAAACTTCATCGTGCGTCTGAACGTACTTGATTGGAATTTCATCGGACTTACTTCGTACCTACATCGGACCACGTTGGTCTGAGGGTTTCAAGAAATCATAGTTGTTGTGTCGGACTTTGTTCGTACTTACTTGGACCGAATGCTAATTTTGGTCGGATTCGAGAAACCCACCCCTGACTGACTATAAAGTTTGAAAATTTACTTCTGAGTCCGCATTGTTTCTACATTACAACTTAGTTCTTAAAGATTTCATTACTTTTCAAACACAGTAGGCCTATGTTGAGGTAATTTGTAAACACTGCGGTTGTTGTCCTGGCCATTACAAAAACATTCGGTAGCAGCTGGAGAAATGACAAGGCTAACAATGTGAAATGATAGCAGCATTCGACATGGGATTGATGGTAGGCAAGAATGGGGTGTTGGATCGTTGAAATTATAATTTATAGGATCCCTGACAGATACTGTGTTTGGAAATGGATCGTGAGACTGCTATGATGCTCGCCTGGGTGTCAGTCAACATGAATTGGTGAGTAGACCTAGGACTAGCTGTAGCCTGCTAGCTTCGTCGACCTACTGTGCTTTAAGGGTTGGGTGGAATAGCGGTAAATATGATACAGTAAGTAACAGATGAAACTCTTTCCGTAACTTTGGCTCCCTTCATTGATCGTTCAGACTGTTTAGAAACCCCATATTGCTACGTGTCTTTTGAGGTCGGGCGTAATTACAATGTAACTGTGTTAGATATTCACCCCAACAGCGAAAATGTTGGGGGGCAGATTTGGTATTAGAGCCATTTGTTTCAATCCATGTCTGTGGACGGTGTCCTATATTTTATACAGTGGTGGTGTGCTTGGAAGTTTGCTTCGTAGTGGAGGCGTGAGGAAAGCTACTAAGCTAGCCCTGTAGTTGCAGAACTCGTGCTGTTAGACTTTCTATTTCATTGAAATTGAAAACAGTTCTTTGCAAACTGTTCGCCGTCTTAGACAATGAACACCATGCCCTATATAAAACAAAGAGATCGTATATTTGAACTATAACATCACTATCGTATCCGCACTCAAATTTCACCGCTCCCACAGTGTGCACAGATCCAGTTAGCCAAGGCGCTGCTAATGACCCGGTGTGCGTTCCATTCCCCACACATATTTTGACTGACACAAGTGTGTGGATTGAGACGTAGGGTACTGGTGATTTTTCATCGTCTGACACCAATTCCGGCTCGTGTTTGTTTTTGGGGGGCGGGACTAAGAGTTTTGAAAAACGGTTAAAACAACGTTTACAAGCTGTCCTTACTACTGAACAAAACAACTTATGTACATTAGAGTTCTGTTTCTGGACACAATAACACACGTTTGAAACCATGTAAATGTTTAGTTTTCTATTAGAGTCGACCTTTAAGGGTCCAGCATTCACTGACTCTACTGTCGCGTAGAAGAAGAAACTTGCTTTCAATCATGCCGTCAGGCCAGTGAGCGGCACAGGTGGATTTACCGTCCCCTTGGGGCAAATCCAGATGTGCAGGGCTCTGAGCTTCAGTCTGAGGCAACTAACATTTGTGCTCCTGAGGTGTGATGTCTCATTCATCTCCCTCAGAGAACCCGGGTTACCCTCGGTAACCTATAGTTCCCTTTCGGTCCAATCTCACTATGGGCATTCAAAAACTCCCTGACTGCCTTGCCAGTTACCTGGAATGTGCAAGCAAACCCTGGGCAAGGTGCAGGCCCTGCCTGCTGAAGCCTAGAGCCGTGTGCTCGAAGGCGGTTAGGCGAGTCCAAGCGGAGGCAAGAACAAGTCCACCACCAAGGGGCCTGAACGTGAGGCCTGCACCCGATAGGTGTGCCTGAAAGAACAGAGGAGAAGACCTCTGACTCACTGCAGACAAGTCACCAACCAAGGGGCAAGTCCAGGAGAGTTCCAGATCTGAGAGAAGGCAGGCGCGACGGTGCAGTGGAAGAGCGGGCGCATTGCCCAAACCCTAACCTACTCGCGCAAGAAGGTCCTGCCGGGTGCGTGAAGCCTCTAATACGGAGGGAGCACACGCACCCCAGGCTGAAGTGTTAAGCATCCTGTTTGCAATAACAACGAACACTGTTGTGACAGTTTTTTTTCCAGCATTTGCCAGCTTAATGGCTAAATGCCATTTCACCCTGTCTAGATTTTACCCAAGACACAACCAGTAGAGGATACTCTGAAGACCTACGACATATCCTAGGATGGTATTGCTTTAGCTAAATGCTCCATTATTATATAGGAGGAAATAGCCTATTGTAGCAAGTAAAAACTGCAATGTTTCCCCTCGCATTCAACTCAAAAATTATTTCAAATACACGTTACACATACATCAACACCATAGGCCTAAGCATGAAAATGCACTATCACGACGGCAGATAGAAAATGTAACACTGTACCTCGCGGGTAACTCGCGCTAAATATTTTGCGGTAGAAAATTACTTCCACGATTGAATGACATCATTGACCAATCCTGTCTAATATATACAATATAATAGTACACCATAACACATAAGAACACCAAAAAAGAAAGTGTACTCACGTTTCTGGACGCACACAAGACATATGATAACTAAATAGCATGAGAGTAAATATTATTTTTTCTAGGACCTTTCGAGTCGCGACCCACCTGCAGTACCGCCGCGGCCCATAGTTTGAGAATCACTGCTCTAGCATAACTGCAATATATTTAGGGCCTAGGCCATTGAGTGACTACTACTTAAACAGAAAAGCTCTCAATTCAATTCTTAACCTCACTGGGAGTCAGTGCAAAGACCTTAGTACCGGAATGATATGATCTCTTAGTTGCTATTCTAGCAGGAGCATTTTGGATTACTGTTGCTGCATCTACATTACCTCAGTGAAATCTGGGGAAGGCCAAGAGTTCTCAACGGGTCGGGTCAGCCCGACAAACCCGACAGGACCCGTGGGTTCGGGTCGAAAATATAAGCATATGGCTCTGGTCAGTTCGGTCCGCGGGCTCAATCTTTTCCGCCCAGTGAAAAAAAAAAGTCAGTTCTGCTGTTTACCGTGAATCATGGCGAATTTCCCCTTGATGGGTCAGTGAAGCTAGGCCTATCTATCTAAATATATGTAGGCCTGCGTAACGAAGGTCTGGCAGGCTGCTGCATGCAACGTTGCGCAGTGCTTAATTTGTAAATCACAAGGTAGCGGAACGCAAAACATACAGATGGTGTAACTTCAATCTGCT
This sequence comes from Engraulis encrasicolus, assembly GCF_034702125.1. Lineage (NCBI taxonomy): Eukaryota > Metazoa > Chordata > Actinopteri > Clupeiformes > Engraulidae > Engraulis > Engraulis encrasicolus. The sequence continues at coordinate 56,808,306 of NC_085867.1, forward strand.
CATTACCGTGCCGGGCCGCGGCAGCGTACCGTGATCATTACACCCTGTGGCCATTCGGAATGCGGGGGGCAGTATAGCACCGCTTTTGCAGAGCAGCGTCTGCCTGTGTCTGTGGTCTGTTTGTGCTTCCGTCCTTGCCCGTTCCCTAGTTTTAGTAGTAGTAGAAATACAGTCAGCAAATTGCATGTTTTATTTAGCATTGGGCATTTGATAGGGCATTTGATAATAACACAAGTGTGAGCCCTAAACAAGACCACAATGTGAATTTAAACTCGACTTTTTTTCTGTCTTGCATTCACCGTCTCCCAATCCGTCTCTAACTTATTTCAGCACTATTCAAGCCAGGAACGGGTATCCTCAGGATACAGAGTTTGCATACCTACTACAATTTGAACCGGTAAAGACAATTAAAACCGAGTCAATCAGACAGGAACACAATTGTAATTAAGTGTGTCCCGTAACGCCAGCATGAGAGAGATCGAATTTTAAATTAGGCGAGGACATTGTGTTGCACGTAACATTGGGCATTTGATAATAACAGAAGTGTGCGCCCTAAACAAGACCACCATGTGAATTTAAACTCGACTTTTTTCTGTCTTTCATTCTCCCAATCCGTCCCTAACTTATTTCGGCATTATTCAAGTCAGGAACGGGTAGGCTATCCTCAGGAGTTTGCATACCTACAATTTGAACCGGTAAAGACAATTGAAACCGACTCAATCAGACAGGAACACCATTGTAATTAAGTGTGTCCCGTAACGCCAGCATGAGAGAGATCGAATTTTAAATTTGGCGACGACATTGTGTTGCACGTAACATTGGGCATTTGATAATAACACACGCGTGAGCCCTAAACAAGACCGCCAGTCGACGGTGTTTTGTTTTTATTATTCTGCATTCATGCCAGGAACGGATTGTGAACACTTATGACTGCTTCTTTGGAGGCTGGATAACCTGTCACACCACGACGTGTCACAAAAGGCTGTGCACTGCCTTTAAAAAAAAAAACAAAAAACAAAAAAACACAGCAGTCGTATTGTCACGGGGGTGACAAACTTGGACTAACTGTTATTCTCACTGATTGCAAATGTTTGCAGGTGCCAATGGGAAGAGGGAGAAAGGTGATTGGGTGTACGGGGTGGGTGTGGGCTTTTTGAATGCAGGTGGCAAGATGGCGAGGAGGATCCGGAGGAGGACGAGACGCACAGCTACCGCACGAGAGAAGGGTCGGAGAGACTACCGCGGCCGGGGGGCAGCCTTGGGAGGGGGGTGAGCTGCACGCCGGTATCCGGATGGGGCCAGGAGAAGATGGGGCACGCGTTCGGTCCTTTGGACGACACAAGCAACAGACGACTATGAATGGCGCGGACGGCATATTGCCTGAACGAGGTTTGCGGCCAGAGTCACGAAGAGGTTGCGTTGGAAAGCTGGTGGTGGAGGACGCTCACCACCGAAGTTAAGTGCCACGCCTGGTCACCATAGCCTTCACCTTGAAGCCTCCTCCCCGCTGTGTGCGCTGCCCCTGGCCCGCTCTGTCTGTCACTCACTCACTCTCACGCCCGGACCCAGCGAATGCACGATCGGAAAATACTTTTTGCGCAGCGAGGATGGCCACCCCTACACCATCGTTTTATGTGTGCTGTGTTGGTTGCTGTGCTGCTCACGTGTGCTCCTTTAAATAAGTAGCTTAGTTACTCGTGCTGTGTAGGCCTATTTTATTCACAATTGGTGATGGGAGTTAGCATCCCCCTGTGCGTTATTCATACGAATTCAGAGACTGGAAGCCTGTTTACCCTTCTCCTATCTCCACCAGCTGATCCGCCTCCGCGTGCCCAGACGAGCCAGGTGGCCCCGCCCAACCTGTCGGAGGCTACGATGCGCACGGACCGAGTGAGAGGTTTGAGGTGCTGATCAGAGACATTGGACCATTAAGGACCCCGCGGACAGAGAACTGGTTACACATCCACACACGCGCGCGCACACACACACACATGCATGCATACAGAACTATGTCTCCAAATAGAAAATAAATACTTGATTTAAATGACTTTGTTGTCTTGGTGTTTCCTGATGTGTACAATGCTCCTCGGGGTAGTTGGTATTAAGTGGGGGTGCCGCTGTCAAACGCGCACCCCCCACCTGTGACAGTATGATAAGTGTGAAATTATTATTATTATTTTTTTTTTTGCTTAGGCCTATTTTTTTTGGCAAACGAATTCATTAATAGGCCTAATTACTTCTATTGTTAAGGCGGCTACAGAGTATAATTTGTTTTCATTATTTCATAATTTTTGTTGGTGGTAAGCCTATATAGGCTACTATATAGGCTATTTTTAATTAGGCTATTTGAATGATTCAACCAACCGCCCGAATTTAATTAAAATATTTGGCTATAGGCTACTTTCGATTCGATTGTGTGTGCTCTTCTTAAAACCTGATTTTAATATGGCAACCAAGCATAGGCCCTACACATTGTGAGGGACTAAACAAGTGCGTCCAATGCGAATACTCCCTCTTGTGTTGTTGGAGAGAGAGAGAGCTCTTTTGTGTGCGTGTGGGGGTTTAATCACCCCCTCCCCCACAGACAAACATTCACTCCGTCACACAGTTGAAGACTGTAGTTAGTTGACATCTATGTAAGCGCCCCTCCAAGCGTCTGCCTGTGTTTGTGCTTCCGTGCTTGTCCATCCCCCAGTTTTAGTAGTAGTAGAAATACAGTCAGCAAATTGCATGTTTTATTTAGCATTGGGCATTTGATAGGGCATTTGATAATAACACAACAACATAACAAGTGTGAGCCCTAAACAAGACCACCATGTGAATTTAAACTCGACTTTTTTCTGTCTTTCATTCACCATCTCCCAATCCAGTTTGCATAGGCCTACCTACAATTAAATAAAATAAAAAAGACGTTTTTTTATTATTATTATTATTATTATTATTAGTGCTTGTGGACACTTGTGAACTATGACTCCTTCTTCGGAGGCTGGATAACCTGTCACACCACGAGCTCTTTTGTGTGCGTGTAGGGGTTTAATCACCCCCTCCCCCACAGACAAACATTCATAGCGTCACACAGTTGAAGACTGTAGTCAGTTGAAATTTATGTAAGCGCCCCTCCAAGCCGTGTGAGTTTAACAGTTTGCGGCCAAGAGTTTTTTTTTCACGAGCGCGCGCACGCACACACACACACACACACACACACACACACACACACACACACACACACACACACACACACACACACACACACACACACACACACACACAAGAGATGCAAGGCAGAGTATGGATATTGTTTCAAAAGTTTGAATGTTTATTTGTTGTGATGATACAAATAGCAATAAAAACATAGATCAATAAAAAGGCGTTCAAAAATAAAACATAAAAACAATATGAGGTAATAAAAGAGTATGACGTGTGTGCATCCGTTTTTTTGTTCAACATTGTTCAACATTGTCATAAGATGGTGCGGAGAACCAGGTAAAGACCACAAATGCCCAGACGCTAACCAGACATGGATACCAAATTATTTCTATTTATTTATTATATTTTAGCCTACTAAATATTGAAAGAAGGAAAAGAAAAGACAGACACGTCGAGGCTACTGGTCGTAGCCTATTACAGCAAATCGAACATGTGCTTTATGCACACATAGCAATAAAGTAGTAAAAGGAATTCAACTTCGGAGCGCAGTGGGTTTCGTGGGTCCGGGGGGATGGTGATGGCACGTTTGGTGTCTTTCCACCACCCCTGCACGGAGAGTGCATGGATGGAAAGCATATCCATAAAGCATCTGCATTCCTTCTGGAAGAATTAGGCTACAAAGAGCTGGTTACAATTTCAGTAGGCTATTATTTCCATAAAGGAATCGAATAGCCTAATTGTCATAACAAAAGTTGCAGTTTCAGTCAAATAGCTCATATTAAGTGGAGGACGAGTAATATTTCATAAGCATATTTTAGTTCATATATTATGTAATTCATTCTGCAAAAATGAGTATATTTTTCTCTCAAAAAATGACATTGGTTTCAATGAGGGCACTCTTGTTCTGGCAGGGACTCGCTTTTCGGCACGACACTGGCTGTGCCAAACATTGTTTAAAAGTTTTTATCAAATTTTGGTCGGCACACAAGGTTTTGGACATACTAATTTCTAGTGGCACCTGGGCTGCGTTTGGTGCATTGATCAGTCATGTTGCCTAGCGAAAAAGACAGCCTGGGTGAGAGGATGAGATCTTCCTCGGCTGGCGAGCGCTCAGCATGTGTGCCCGCGCGTTATCTTCTCTCCCAAGACCCGAAAGTTGCTTACAAGTCAATTTGAGCACGAAAACAGCAAAGACAATGTGATATTTCATTCAAATAGGGCCTACACACTCCAAATAAAACATTGGTCGGAGGGATTTTCAACCGGACCGCAGCGCGAGCAGACAGTCAGTGTGAAAAGCCAACTCTACCGGGAAAATCGCCGCTCGCTTACCATCAGTGCGCGAGCCCTGAAAATTGCAGCTCGCTTACCATCAGTGCGCGAGCTCTCGAAACAGTGAAGTGGCATATCGCAACAGCACATGCGGATCAGCCAAATCATATGCAACAAAGTCGCCAACAAAGCGAGGATTTAACGTTTAATAGGCCTATGCCAACGTTGTGTGAATACGGGAATTGGACAGCCATGCACTGTCCTTTCAATAGGTATAGTAGAATAATAGGTATAAGACCGCTTCGGTTTCTTTTCACCTCATGGGGAAAGCATAACTTCCATGCACTGCACGAAACTACTAAGCATAAAGTTAGCGATCAAACAAAAAATATTGGTTGTTGTCATTACAGCATTTAATAGCTTATGTTATGGCTGTTGTTTAAAAGAGCCATTGGATTGCCAACCGTCCCTGTATTAAGAAACAAACGTGGATATGAGCTGACATGGGACTCAATGTCGTTCAAATGCAGGGAATTGCATATGTTTTTTTTCCCTTTTGTAGGCCTATTCGTTTGCGTAATTATAGTTTTTCTGTGCGTTCCGGGACCTCTGTCCAACTCACCGTCGCTGTGATGTCATATGTTTTTTGCGTTCCGGTACCTTGTGATTTACAAATTAAGCATTGATTACGGAAGTGTAGGTTAGGTTATCGCCCCAGCTGTTGGCGATGTAAGATAAATAGCCAACGCTTAAACACTCAAACGCGGCGCTGTAGGTTACTGCAGTGAGGTTTAGGCCCCCTATTGCACTCTCCATAATTTTTACCAAACGAAAAAAGTATTCAAATCCAGATAACAAGTTTGAAGTTGCAATATTAGACGTTTCAAATCTTGCGATGCGAGAATCGGTATAGGGGCTTGTGGCTTCAATTTAGGTCTACACATAGCCTAGAGCTTGCACATTAATGGCAATTCATCCGATCATCATAAAAAAAAAGAAAAGAAAATTCATTAGGCTATTTATTCTTTTTATGACTCTTCTTACTTCCTGGAGGTGTTCTCACACAATTTAATTAGGCATGTCGTTATCCGCTGAATCGGTGCGTGCTGGTGAATATGAGCATATTAATATGCCGTCAACATCGTCTAAAATATTCCATATGGTAATTCTTGGTAATCTTCACCACTCTGTGCTATGGTTATCTGATATGAACAAGAAAGAGAGAGTGAGAGAGAGAAAGAGAGAGAGTGTGTGTGTGTATGTGTATGTGTATGTGTATGTGTGCGCGCCCGTGTGTGCGTGTGAGTGAATGGGTATTGAGCGAGCGCTCCCAAGTGCCACCCGGCGGTTGTTTGGGTACACTGCAGCTAGGCCCGGTACGTACCGAGGTGGATGACGTGGCATTACCTCGGTAAAGGGTGTGCATTGTAGGGGGACCGACTGTACATGACATCACAGCGATGATGAGTTGGACAGAGGGCCCGGAACGCACAGAAAAACTACATTGGCTACAATTACGCAAACGAATAAAAACTGGAAAAAATGTCTTAGATGCAATTTTAACGACATTGAGTCCCATGTCAGCTCATGGAACCATACGTTTGTTTCTTAATACAAGGGATGGTTGGCAATCCAATGGCTATTTTAAACAACAGCCATAGTAGCCTATTAAATGCTGTAATGACAACAACCAATATTTTTAGTTTGATCGCTAACTTTATGCTTAGTAGTCTCAGCAAATGCAGTGCATTCAAATTATGCTTTCCCCATGAGGTGAAACGAAACCGAAACGGTCTTCTACTATGGAAAGGACAGTGGCTTTCCAATTAGGCTATCCTTTCCCCGTATTCACACAACGTTGGCATAGCGTATTAAACGTTAAATCCACGCTTTGTTGACGACTTTGTTGCATATAATTGGGCTAATCCGCATGTGCTGTTGCGATATGCCACTTCACTATTTCAATGGCTTGTGCACTGATGGTAAGCGAGCGGCAGCGAAGACGGCGATTTCCCCGGTAGACTTGGCTTTTCACACTGACTGTCTGCTCGCGCTGCAGTCTGGTTGAAAATCCCCCCAGCCAATGTTTTATTTGGAGCGTGTAGGCCCTGTTTGAATGAAATATCACATTGTCTTTGCTGTTTTCGTGCTCAAATTGACTTGAAAGCAACTGTCGGGTCTTGGGAGGGAAGGAAACGCGCGCACACACATGCGGAGCGCTCGCCAGCCGAGGAAGATCTCATCCTCTCACCTAGGCTATGTCTTTTTTGCTACATGGCTGATCAATGCACCAACCGTAGCCCAGGTGCCACTAGAAATTAGTATGTGCAAAACCTTGTGTGCCGACCAAAATTTGATGAAACTTTTAAACAATGTTTGGCACAGCCAGGCTTTCCATCTCATCCGCACATATGAACAAACAAGGAGGGAGGGGCAACTTCACGTAGCCTACATTTAATCAGATACTCGGGATGGAAATGTAGTAAGCCTACATTTAGAAGTCAAAACAAAAGGTGGATAGATTGTTGTTGCGGTGAAGCATGAGGCGGTTATTGAAATCGCGCTGTGGATGATTCTGCTTAAATAGCAAGAACGTAAGTTTCCCCATTTCATATTATGTTTCTATTGTGGAAAATATCTTTCACTAGGTTTTTAAGTGGGTTATGCCATTTACTGCACATACGTGCCCTTAATCACCCACCACAACCCGTCATTCTCCATAGGATAACGTGGGGAAACTCGACCCCCGACTTGGGCCTCTGGCCGGGTTCGGTTAGATAATTCCAAGTGATGTGTCGGGTAATATCGGGCTCGGGCTTTAAAAGCCACGGGCTGGGTAGGGTCGGGTTGACATTTTCAGGCCCGATGAAAACTCTAGGAAGGCCTATAACTACAGTATTGCAAACTCTACAGGAAATACATGGATTAATTTCTCCAGATCCTATTTTGATACAAAATGTTTAATCTTCGCTATGTTCCTAAGGTGCCAAAAAAACTGATTTAGTTGTGTTTGTGATGTGAGCACTGAAACGTGAGATTACTATCTATCATCAGACCAAGGTTTTGAACACAAGACTTAATTTGAAGTGATTCGAGGCAAGCCACATGTGTATGCATAATTTAAAGGTATACGCATGAACGGCCATCAGGGTACTTTGCGCGTAAGCGTGTGTTACGCCCCTTTATGGGGGAAATCAAACCCAATGTCTCATTAACTTACATGCTACATCAGCTAGCCTAAATGAACACAGTCCATGCTTCAGCCACGGGTGTCTAGTCGCTAGTCTGCAGGTCCTTGGGCCTCGTTTATAAAACTTTGCGGAAGAAATGCGCAAAAGATGGCGCACGCACGAAACTCAGGATGTGGGTGCGCAAGAAAATATTCAGATTTATAAAGCACGGCGCACGCACGTTCCACGTCGATTTCCCTTTATAAATCCCAACTGACTCTGAAGTTGCGGCACATGTGCGCACCTGTGGACACACCCATAATTATCTGAATATTCAGTGAAACGCCCAAAATGAATATTTAAATCTGTGGACGGCGTGCGGAAAGCAGACGAGATTTTACCACCTGTTTACCACATGTGGAGCAACCAGTTTTATTAGATAGGCCTAGAGAACGTTTGGCAATGTGGAGCGGTTAAGTTTGGGAAGTCGTACAAAAAACAAAATACCTCGAAGTGCAGCATGTTGATGGTTATGTTCGCAAAAGTCACGCTATACCAGATGTAAAAATAAATAAAATAAGGATGCCATGGATATGAACCTGCCAAGTCGTGGACATGTAGTATTAGCCTACCTAATTGAGTTGTGAACAAGGGGAAAAATAGCAGAGGAAACATCTCACATGGCATGTCCCCATGTGAAATTCACCGGTAGAAAATCTATTCGCTGTCTCGTAGCACCTCATATGGACCGGGTTTACCGTTGGTCACTGCACGCAGCTGTCTGCTTTCAAAGCGACGCCCCAACTGTCGATCGACACATCCACAGACAGCATGACATCTATGGGCATTTTCTAGTCTGTATTTAGGCCTATTTAATGTGTGTATTATAAACGTGCATTATCAGTCTATAAGGCCAGCAGTCTTAGAAATGCACACCTCTGCTCATTTGCTGACGAACCGCATGAAAAAGAAATGGCATGCAACAACAGAAACGAAGCTGTCCATCAGTATGACACTTGGCTGTATGCTTGTCTGTATGCCGAATGGCTGAGAAAATCAATCATTGTCTTTCTATTAGTACAGCTGCATGTGGGACTCGAGCAGATGATTCTGCAACTGGCTTAAATGTTGGCGTAATTCCTTGCAGAGTCGGAGCGCACAAGCGATTATAGCCTACAGATATACTGGAAAGGTCCGTGAGTGATTTGGGTATTTCCAAATGTAATAATTTACCCTAAATATAACATTTGAAGCGTCGGTTACTTCCTTACAAAACATGCGTGACTATGGATAGGCCAGGTAGGCCTACTAATTATTTTCCACCATTACCAAACAAACAACAATCACGTTTTTCGTTGCGAACTGGATTAATGTTAAAGTGGCTATCATGACATGTGACCTCCGTTTTTTCCCCCCTACCAATTTCGGGTCGTTCTTCCAGCTACCTTCTGAGGTCGCGCTTTCCGCGTTTGTTCTTTTGTTTAGGGCGTACACATGGGTAAAACTTTGCATGGAGCTGCGCATGTTTACCGCCAAGTTCTTTTTCTATAAATACCAAACCTTGCGGTGAACTTGGCGTGCGCAGTCTTTTGTGCGTACGCACCCGTTATAAATAAGGCCCCCTGTCTTTCGTCTATTCTTTCCCAACACCACCAATTGACTTGCATTGGCTTTCCCCCCAATGTTTTACCCCATAAAAGGGCGTAACGCACATAAAAACACGTGCCGCCGTTCATGAGTATACATGATGTGTATTGTAATTGTGAGGTCAATTACTGCATCTTTGATATGTCCCACAGGAATCGGGAACGGAGCTCAGTGATGCGGAGTACACCTCGGACATGGAGCGCTTCTCCATCCTGGAACTGGGGCCTGGCCGAGCCTCCTCCATGCCCCGACTCAACGCAGAATATCAGGTACTTCTCCTCCCTCCACCCCCTCTGGTTGCTCACAAGCAATCAGCAGTGTACTACTGTATCAGTATCAGTGTATCAGTGCCCTACACCTTCATCCATGGCTCGAGTGCCCTTGAGCAAGGCACATCAACCCACATCGCTCCAGGGGCTGTAACTAGTACCCTGTATCTAAATAACGGCAAGTCGCTTTGGATAAAAGCATCAGCTAAGTGTAATGTAATGTAAAAACATGTATCAAACTGCATGTGCAGAGACACAAAGAAATGATAGCAATAATGTGTTAATTTCGCTGGTTTAATTTCAGACTTTCCAAAAACCTGTAGATCTACTACTATTGTCAAGTTCTGAAAAAGAATAGAGATTGCCAACGTTACGTAATCACCATCAACAACCGCAAAGCATTTTGGGTTTGCAGTCATTACTACAGTAACTATATCGAGTTACAACGAGCGCGGCAATCTACTCAACTAGAAGAATTTGAGACGAGATTTATATACGTGACGAGAAAATAAGAATAAACGGAAGACCAAAATGCCATCTAGTTGTTGTGTTGTCGGCTGTAACTACCGGGCCCATAGACGTGATGGCGAAAATGTAACCCACGCCATTTCTTTACATCGTATACCTGCGTGGAAAACATTCAGTTCGCCTCGGGTGTCAGACATTACGGAGACGGATTACAAGACAAGCTGTACTGCTTCAAATGGTTTATATGTCAGATCATATATATTGAACAATACTCCCTTTCAACTTAATTTTATATTTTATGTAAGATAGGAGGCTCATGTCTGACTTGGAGGTAGTGGTTAGTTGTCCAGCTAGCACGCTAACGTTCGCCAAGCTTACGTGTAGTTATTATGTATGTTAGATGTTCAAATTCACCAGGTTATTTATTTGGTACGGTCTCCTTTCCATTTAAATGCTGGTTAAGCAAGTGTATGAACATATGAACAACTGTCTGCCAAGAGTTGCACTAGCAGATCTTTACATTTTGTATGCATCACGTCAAGTCTGCACCAAGCACAAACTGCACACTCCCTGAAGTTGTAAGCACTCCTGGTATGGCACATGATCGTTTTACATCCATGCAAGATCCTTTGCACTCTCGCTCACTCCCCCTTTTTTCGTCAATCTAGTGTACCAAAACATCGGAGAAGCAACCTTATAACTTCAGATCAAGCATGTATTTTACCAACATCAGTGTAGCAGCCCATTCACAGCCTTCAGATCTAATGCCTTTAGCACCGTTAATATCCTCCATTTTTTATAATGAAACCTAGACCTAGGACAGGCTCTAGTTGGCAAAATTACGATTGGGGATGGGTCAGGAGAGTGTCTACCGACCGTTTTTGATTTAAAAAAGAGCAACTAGTATAATAACTAAAAGTAACATACGTAGATTTAAACAGAGCGTTATACTGTTTTTCTATTGCCGTAGAAGCCTTTCTGCCCCCCCTTGTCGCTGTGCGCAGGCGCACTGTTGGTAAACATGAAATCTATGTATCTGTAGTTGCGCCCCTGTATGTAAGAAATAATATGTTAAATTCACTAACCGCTACGCAATGACTTGCTCGCGCCAGGAGAGGGCAAGATGGCGCTGCCGATGGCGTTGCCATGGTTGCCACCTATTTGATGACGTATCTTGGCAATCTCTATTGCATTGAATTGAGTTAATAATGTAAATTAACCCATTGATGCTGGATGCTGCATATACGCAACATTGATCCAGGCACCTGAAGCTGCATGGACGCAGCATTCAGGCCCATGAGACAGAATGTCAGAATGTCTTAGAGAGAATGGACTTTTTATAAAAATGAGGGGAAAAAACACAGGTTAATAGTTAACTCCATGAATTGGTTAGTAACAGTACTCATTTTTAAGACCAATACATCATTTTAACTTTCCCTGTCAAGATCAAATTAGAATTTTGCAATATTAACGGACAAATAATGTTTGCCGTTTGCAATATGCGGGTGTGGGGGTCACAAAAATATTCTTAGGTGCAAGAGAGTGTCTAGGCGTCTCTGTAAATTTAGGTCAGCATGATCTGGAGAAGCTAATACATGCCTTCATTTCTAGTAAGGTTGATTACTGTAACAGTCTTTCTCTGCCCAAAAAGACAATCAAACAGCTTCAACTTATACAAAATGCAGCAGCAAGGGTTCTTACAAAAACAAGGAAGTACGACCACATTACTCCAGTTTTGAGATCGCTGCGTTGGCTTCCTGTAAGAATTGATTTTAATGCAATGCTTCTTGTGTTTAAATCATTTAATGGAATGGGACTCACATGTCTACTGGATATGTTTCAGCTGTATGTATCAACCAGGTCACTAAGGTCAATGGAGAAGAATTTGCTGGTGATTCCAAAAGTCAAAACAAAGTTGTGGAGAGGCAGCCTTTAGCTTCTATGCTGCAAAGCTTTGGAACCAGCTTCCAGATGATGTAAAAATGCACCCTCAATTGATAGCTTTAAAGGGACACTGTGTGAGATTTTTAGTTGTTTATTTCCAGAATTCATGATGTCCATTACCTTTAATTACGTTACCTTTTTCATGAATACTTACCACCACCATCAAATGCTAAGTATACATTATGACTGGGAAAATTGCACTTTTCATACATGAAAAGGGGGATCTTCTCCATGGTCCGCCATTTTGAATTTCCAAAAATAGTCATTTTTAGCTGCAAAAATGACTCTACTTGGACCATACTAGAAAATATTTGAGTAACACTTTACTTAAAGCCAACATTATAAGCACATTTATAACAAATTATAACGCACATTATAATTACTTACAACGTATTATGACTACACTCATAATGCTTCATGATGCTTTATATTAACAGTTATGAATAACTATGAATCTAGCTTATAATACTTTATAAATCCAAGGGTGTCATGAGTGCTCATGACTGGCTATACACTACAGGCTTACTGATGGGGCTAATAGTACATTATGAGTACCCAAACCACTCTATGCACAGACGTAGATGATAAACTGTCATAAGGGCTCATATGATGCTATAATGTTTCATGTGAGATCATACTGTAAGTCGTCAATGTGTGCTCGAAGTAAAGTGAAGTTCATATGGATGCATCTATAATGCACTGTATAATGCACATCTATAATGCATCATAATGTACTGTAAGCCCCATCAGGCAGCCTGTAGTTTATATCCTGTCATGAGCACTCATAATACCCTTGGATTTATAAAGTATTATAAGCTACATTCATGGTTATGCATTACTGTTAACATAAAACATCATGAAACATCATCGGTGTAGTCGTAATGCTTTGTAAGTAATTATAATGTGCATTATAATTTGTTATAAATGCGCTCATAATGCGCTATAGATATGGGCTTCATAGAAAGTGTTACCAATATTTGTTTATTAGTTAGAAGAGTTTCATGTTAACATCAAATTTGGCAATTGGCAGCCCAGTTTCAATGAGCAGCAGTTGCAGTACCCTTTTTGACCATTTCCTGCACAGTGTCCCTTTAATTCTAGTGTAAGGTAGCTAGTTGCCCCTGTCTAACTCCTCACAGTTATGTATGCATTAACGTGGCACTATGAGTGTATGATCTAAATGTATGGATGTCTGTAGGGGAGAGAGCAGCGTTTACCTCTGATCCTAGGGTCAATGCAAGCAATGTCTTTCAGCAGACGACCAGCTCAGGCGTTCGAGCTCTTTCTCCCAACTTGCTCCTCTCCAATGGTCAAGGAGTGCGTTGCAATATGCAACCTTGCCTCCTCCACTTGCACTTGTCTCCTCTTCCCGCCTCCTGGCCCCTCCTCCGTGGAGAAAACGATAAAGTTTCCCAGCTGTCAGCCTAGTCACAACAACTTTTGAGGGACTGTTTTTCATTCACCATTCCAATTGCAAATAAGAAAAAAGACTCTACAATTGAGCTTTTGCAAGATATTGAAATATAATGCTGTTGTCAGTGATGTCATCATGACATTTACTTCCTGGTACGAGGAGAGAAGCAAGTGGAGGAGGCAAGTTCGCATATTGCAACGCACTCGTAGTTTCAGGGTAAAAATCTCACATACAGTTCATAAAATCCAAAGGTTCCAAGTAGTTCTCAAGTGGTTGGAGCTAGCTCCTTAGCCCACCGTTGAACCGGTCAAAGATTCCCAAGCAAGTGACTCCACTGCTCCTTCAAGCACACGAGTCCCACTTCTCTTCAAGGAATTACATCTCAAACAAAGGTCAGTATAGTTTTCCCAAGGTCCAGCAAACTTCCAAGTTAAATGGTTCTGGTCGGCGTCCTGGCGAGCCGACCAAACGCCAGGCTTCTTGCCTGCAAGAACGCTTACCTGAAACCCCATGAACTCTGACCTTTTAAAAGGTTAGAGGTCAAGTGTCTCCCCCTTGTGTTGTGAACGTGAAAGTGGGCTGTGCTGGTCTGTGTCCTCACAGACCCTACCTAACTTACTAACACTAGACTCTAGACAAAGCTGTTCTCAGATGCTTTCCCCTAGCGTAATTATATGTCATTCTTATTTATATTTTTTACCATATGTTTTATGTGTTTAAATTTTCTTTGACTCTAATATCTTTCTTTCTTTTCTGTTTTCCTTTCTTTTTGCATTTGTTTTTTGTGAAGTACTGTCAGGATTAACACACGGGGAATTGAACCCGGGTTGCTTGAATGGCAGGCAAAGACTTAACCACTAGACCACGGTTAAGACTCAGATGCAGAGAGAGGCAGAGGCAAGGCAGGTTCAAGTTCAAAGTTTTTCTTGTTTACTTTTCAAAATGTGATTTACAAAGCTTGGCAGAGTTCAATATCAAAGTAACGCAAAAAATCCAGAGACAAACATAAAAGTCCTATAAAAATCCAGGAAAAAGTCAAAGCACAGAGGATCCTTCCAAGCAATTAGCAAATGTTCAAGCAAAGTCCAAAAATAAGAATTTCCAAGCACAAACAAAGTCAAGAGCACTTACAGAGTTGTGTGTTCACAAGGCTGGCAAAACCAAGACTGAGCAAGGGGCAAAAAACAGAGGAAATTTTCTTCTTGGAGCAGGCGTCACTCTTAATTATTAAATCTCTGAGGGTGCTGGCCCAAATTTCAAATTCAATGTTTCAAGAAGGAGGCCGCACCTTGCATAGTAGTGTTTTTATTGCACAGACGCGTTTCGGCGTGTGCCTTCTTCAGTGTGCAACAAGAGTAACAAAAAAAACAATCCTAAATACCCACACCCATCACCACACCCTACTGTTGCCAACCAATGACAGTGGTGTATTCAGTCCACCTGTCAAGGTAATCCATTGGTTGGAGACATTCACTGTATACAATTCAGTGCATTACATAGTATACTGTACATATTTACAGTTGTGTAATGCAACAATACATTCATGACAACATCACATTAATAAAAAACAGGACAGTTGTAGGTCTTCATTCATGCCATTTGGAATGCAGGTATTTAAACTAAAAATATACCAAGCCTCTCGCTGTAAGAGATGGTTATCTCTATCTCCCCCTCGTGGAGATAGATTAACCACCTCTAAACCCATAAATTTGAGCATGTTTGCATCATGACCCGCAGAATGAAAATGTCTCGCCACAGATGATTTGTCATCATTTCTTCTAATTGAGCTCTTGTGTTCAAAGATTCTGGTTTTTAGTTGTCTTTTCGTTTTACCAACATAGAGTAATCCACAAGGACAGGTCAATAAATAAACAACAAAGGTAGATAAACAAGTAATTCTACCCTTGACTGTGTATGTCTTTCCTGTCTTGGGGTGCGTAAATTCTTTATCTGTGAGCATGAAGTTGCATGCTGCACAGCTGAAGCATTTGAAATTTCCTTGTGGAATCGAGAAAGGAAAAGACGGTCGAGTAGATGCAGGTAGGTGTGACCGTACCAATTTGTCGCGCAGGCTTGGTGCTCTTTTGTAGCAACTGCGCGGTGGGTCCTGAAAAGCAGTGCCAATATTTGGGTCACTTTGTAAAATGTGCCAGTGGCGTTGTACAATACTTTTCATGTCATTGGAAATATGGCCATATGTTGACACTAAGGTGACAGGTGAAGTGTTTTTAGAACTCTTCCGACCGCTATTACTGGTAAGCAAATCAGAGCGCTGAATATTACGCACGCGCTCTAGGCAGCTATCCACTAGGGCGCCCGCATATTCTCTGTCGCGGAATCTTTCACATAGTTCACCCGCTTGTTGCTCGAACGCCGCGTCATTGTTACAGATCCTACGCACTCTCAACAGTTGGCTGTGGGGCAAACTGCGCTTCAGAGAGGGTGGATGGTAACTTTGATAGTGTAAAAACGTGTTACGATCCGTATCTTTGCGGTAAATCTCAGTGTGTATGGCGTTGTCTACCTTTTTCACCAGAACATCCAGAAATGGCATGGATTTCTCATCATAACTCAACGTAAATTTGATCGAAGGGAGTCTGGAATTAACGTAGTCATTAAAGGCCAAAAGTTCTTCTTTTGGACCAGTCCACAAAAAGAAGAGGTCATCAATAAATCTATAGTAACTCTTCAGGTGTTGTTTAAAGCGATTATCATTATAGATGAAATCATGCTCAAATTTCCCCATAAACAGATTTGCATAATTGGGTGCCATGGGAGAGCCCATCGCGGTACCCTGGGTTTGCAAAAAAAACGATTCTGGAACATAAAATAATTCTTTTTAAGGACCTCGTTCGCCAGAGATAGTAAGAAGTCAGCATGTGGCACTTGATTTGTCTGTAGATAATATTCCAGAGCTGCCAACCCCGCATCATGTGGAATGTTTGTGTATAAGCTTGTCACATCCATTGAACACAGTAAATTAGTTTCATTAACCTCTCCTATACCTGACAATTTCACCAGAAAGTCAGTGGTATCTTTTAGGAATGAAGGTAGGCTATGCACTAAATCTTTTATGTGATGGTCCACAAATTGTAGGGTATTTAGGATTGTTTTTTTTGTTACTCTTGTTGCACACTGAAGAAGGCACACGCCGAAACGCGTCTGTGCAATAAAAACACTACTATGCAAGGTGCGGTCTCCTTCTTGAAACAAAAAACAGAGGAAGCATATAAGCAGTAGTCAGTCAAACACGAAACAGTGAGGTTACTAATTACATGAGTACCTGACTAGGTCAAATCAACAAGGATACAAGGCACATGGCAGAATGACTCAGCAAAACAAAAAACACAAATGAGGACATCTAGTGGCCAAAAAAGTTCAAAACAGTCAAAACCTCACAGGACCCCCCCCCTCTAGGGACGTCTCCCGACGTTCCCACAGGGGCGATCAGGGTGAGTGTGGTGGAATGCAGCAGTGAGCTCGCCGTCCAGGATGTCCCGGGCCGGCACCCAGGATCGCTCCTCAGGTCCGTACCCCTCCCAGTATGCCAGGTACTGGTACTTCCAACGCGGCGGGAGTCGAGCAGGCGCCGGACAGTGTACGCTAGCCCACCATCGATGATCCGAGGGGCCGGAGGGTCCTTGATGGGCGGGGCAAGCGGGCTGGTGACAACTGGGCGTAGACGTGACACATGGAAAGTGGGGTTGATGCGCATGGTCCGGGGGAGCTGCAGACGATAGGCGACCGGATTGACCTTTCGCACGACTTTGAAAGGCCCCACAAATCGTGGAGCGAGCTTGCGGGATTCCACACGCAGAGGGAGGTCACGAGCCGAGAGCCAGACTCGTCCTGGACGTAAGGAAGGTGCAAGTCTGCGGCAGCGGTTGGCCTGGCGGCGGTACTGGCGTGATGACTTTTGCAGGGCCGACCGGACCTTTCGCCACGCGCGTCTGCACCTTCGGACAAACCTCTGGGCGGAGGGAACAGCCACCTCAGGCTCCTGGCTCGGGAACAGTGGGGGCTGGAACCCAAACTGGCACTCGAACGGACTCAAGTCTGTAGATGAACAACAGAGAGTGTTATGTGCGTATTCGGCCTGCACCTCTTTCACCGAAGTGGGTTGTGGCCACTCACGTACGGCGTCTACCTTCGTGGGGTCCATTTGTAGACTGCCATTCTCCAGTACAAAGCCCAGGAAGGATATCTTGGAGGCATGGAAGTTGCACTTCTCTGGCTTGACAGAGAGGCTGTTCTCCAGAAGGCACTGAAGAACCGATCTGACGTGATGGACATGCTCATGGAGTGACCTGGAAAATATTAAAATATCATCTAAATAAACAAAAACATAACGGTTGAGCATGTCCCGGAGGACATCATTGATCAGTGCCTGGAAGACAGCTGGTGCATTTGTTAGCCCGAACGGCATGACCAGATACTGGTAATGCCCAGTTGAA
This sequence comes from Engraulis encrasicolus, assembly GCF_034702125.1. Lineage (NCBI taxonomy): Eukaryota > Metazoa > Chordata > Actinopteri > Clupeiformes > Engraulidae > Engraulis > Engraulis encrasicolus. The sequence continues at coordinate 56,826,091 of NC_085867.1, forward strand.
GTGTTGAAGGCAGTCTTCCACTCATCTCCATCACGTATCCGGACCAGGTGGTATGCGTTGTGGAGGTCCAGCTTAGTGAAGATGGTCGCCCCCTGGAGCAGCTCAAAAGCAGAGGACATTAGTGGCAAGGGATATCGATTTCTGACAGTCATTTTGTTTAAACCTCGATAGTCAATGCAGGGCCTGAGACCGCCATCTTTTTTACAGACAAAAAAAAGCCAGCTCCTGCCGGAGAGGTCGACGGTCTGATGAGCCCGGCCTCAAGCGACTCCTTGATGTATGTTTCCATGGCATGGGTCTCAGCCGGCGACAGAGAGAAGATACGGCCACGTGGAGGACATGTTCCTGGCAAGAAATCAACAGCACAATCATAAGGTCTGTGGGGAGGCAGTGAAGTTGCTCTGGTTTTGTTAAATACTTCACTTAAGTCGTGGTACTCGGAAGGCACTTGGGATAGCTCAAGAGGGCTTGGAGACTTGGAGACAGGCGACTCGGACTTGGAGAGGAGGCAGGAGGATTTACAACCAGGGCCCCACTCCACGATTCTTCCAGTTGACCAGTTGATGTGGGGGCTATGATGTGATAGCCAGGGGCAACCTAAAACGACAGGGAACTCGGGAGAGGACACTAGGTAAAACTGGATGGTTTCATGATGATTATCATTAGTAGTCATTTTGATAGGAGAAGTAAAGTGGGTCACAGTACCTTTTCCTAGAGGTCTTCCATCCAGAGCAGTCACAGAAAGAGGGGACTTGAGATTCAATAGTGGGAGGCGAAGTCTGCTAGCCAGAGAGGAGTCGATGAAATTTCCAGCAGCTCCAGAGTCCACCATGGCCAGGAGAGTGTGATGGTCTTGCCCCCTGGTGATGGTGATTGGAAGTTGCCTGCAAGCAGACGACGCATGAGGAGTGAGTGTTGCCCCGGTCACAGTTCTCCTCCTCCTGGACGGGGCTTGACTTTTCCCGCAAGCTGTGGGCAAGTCGAACGGAAGTGGTCCTGCCTCCCACAGTATAGGCAAAGACGCTCTTTCATCCGACGGTCTCTCTCGGCCTGAGAAAGACGGGATCCTCCAAGCTGCATTGGCTCCTCAGGGTCAGGGAGTGGTTGCAAGAACCCTTGTAGACAGGTCATCAGCTGGGAAAATTAGGCCTTTCGTCCTACCGCACTTTTCTCTGTGGATTACTGACCAGAAGGCCTATTGGAAGAAATTAAAACATGGGGCCACGTGAATTTTTGCTCAGAATTCAATATGGCCGCCATTTTCCAAAATGACTTGTTTTCATGCATTATTACATTGTACTATAAGGTGATATCCTTACATACATGTTAACAAAGGTTGACTAAACTAAAACAAATGAAAATAAAGTTGGACACCTTGCAATATCCAAAGGAAAGTGCTGAAAATAATGATTGAAATGCACATAGAGAGTCTATGGCAGGGAAAATTAGGCCTATTGTCCTGTCAGGGTTTTCACAGTGGATTACAGACCCGAAGGCCTATTGAAAAAGATTAAAACTTGGGGCCATCTAAAAGGTGCTCCAAAATTCAAAATGTTTTTCAGAATGGCAGACTTGCATACATTTTTCTCAATACTGTAAAGCCATAATTATCAATAAAGATGACCAATTTTTCAGTTAAATTCTGTCCTATCTCCTTACAGAAGTGAGTATAAAGGTTGTCTAGAAAAAGGCATGTTCTAGACATATATATATCTTGCCACTTTGAAATATCCAAAGGAATTGTGTCAAATGAATTGAATATCACAAACACAGTGGACTGCTGAAAAAGGCACACTGTCCTGCCAAATTGTGTGTGTGTGTGTGTGTGTGTGTGTGTGTGTGCGTGTGCGTGTGCGCGCGTGGGCTGCAGGCTGCAGATTGCGAGACTGCAGAAAGGGCACGCAAAAACACTGGCAAAATGTTGCTCTGTTTCAACTATAATAGGTAGCATAAAATAAAGAGACGAAGATGTTTTGTTTATCCTTGAATGATGTTTCATTTTTTGTAACAACAATACTGGCATAAGTAAGTGTGTAAGCATTTTAAAATCTGCCAGCCTGTCAATAGCCTATTCCAAAATATTTGGATCTTGTACCTTAATGCTTGTCTCTTGGGTCCAAATAAAAGTAATCAAATGTGTGTGTGTCTGCGTGCGTGAACGTTTGTGTGTGGGTGTGGGTGTGTGTGTGTTGGGGGCGGGGGGAGGGGGTGACACTGTAGAGTAGAGAGAGAGAGATGTGTGGGGTATGTTGGAGGGGGGGGGGTTGACCTGCCAAACTTTTGACATTGGATGGGGGGTGGGGGTCGTCGAGTATTTTGTGTGTGTGTGTGTGTGGGGGGGGGGGTGAGTCAGGGGGGGGGGGGTGAGCGTAGGGGGGCAGATTAGGGGTGCGGGGGGCAGAGTAGCATGGGGGGATGAGGGGGTGGGACACTATCGAGCAGGGGAAAGATGAGCGGGGGATACACGCACGTGCACACACACGTCGCACACGCACCCTTGCTTTATTGCAAAAAAAAAATGTAGGCCTGAAAAACTTTTGATCAGTAATCCAATGTGGAAAGTTTGGCAAGTCAATAGCCTTTTTTTAGCAGTCAACTGTGTATGTGTAATTCAATCATTTTCTGACAACAATCCTTAGGATATTTCAAAGGGGCAATATATATATATTTACATCTTTCTGTTGCCAACCTTTGTACTCACGTCTGTAGATAGGAGATAGAACGGAATTTCACTGAAAAAAGGTAATCTTTTTTGATAATTATGGCCTTACAGTAGTCAGAAAAATGTGTAAAAGTCTGCCATTCTGAAAAAACAGAGAACATTTTCAATTTTGGAGCACATTTTAGAAGGCCCCAAGTTTTAATCTTTTTCAATAGGCCTTCGGGTCTGTAATCCACTGTGAAAACCCTGACAGGACAATAGGCCTAATTTTCCCAGCCATAGACTCTCAATGTGCATTTCAATCATTATTTTCAGCACTTTCCTTTGGATATTGCAAGGTGTCCAACTTTATTTTCATTTGTTTTAGTTTAGTCAACCTTTGTAAACATGTATGTAAGGAAATAGGACAGAATAGTGTTGAAAGTAGTTAATCTTTCATGAATATCACCTTATAGTACAATGTAATAATGCATGAAAACAAGTCATTTTGGAAATTGGCGGCCATATTGAATTCTGAGCAAAAATTCACGTGGCCCCATTTTTTAATTTCTTCCAATAGGCCTTCTGGTCAGTAATCCACAGAGAAAAGTGCGGTGGGAGGAAAGGCCTAATTTTCCCAGCTCATGACCTGTCTATTGGCTAGGAGAATCAAGGGTGGTTGACAGATGACTAGATGGCTGTCGCTCACGGCGTCTCTCCCTCAGACGGTTGTCCAGCCGGATGGTCTGGTCGATGAAATCCTCCAGATCTTGAGCTGGGTCTTTTGCTGCCAGTTGGCGAAAGACAGCCATTAAGGCCTCCATGTTCCATCCACTCTCTGCGGCGAGGGTCCGGAAGAGAACTGCATATTCAGCGACACTTGAGTTGCCTTGGCGTAGATGGAATAATCGGTTGGCTGCGTCTCTGCCCGCGACTGGATGATCGAACACCTTGCGCATCTCCTCCGTGAACCTTGCGAAGCTGGAGCAAGCTCTTCCCTGTTGCTCCCAGACGGAAGTGGCCCATGCACGGGCCTTGCCGGTCAGCAGGGTGATTATATGGGCAATGCGAGAGCTATCAGAGGGTAACGAGGTGGGTTGTAGCTCGAAGGTAAGCGAGCACTGATTCAAGGACCCCCGGCAGTCTCTCGGATTCCCATCATACCTTTCCGGTGCAGGGAGTCTGGGTTCAGCCTGTTGGGTTCTGCCGAGGGTGGAGTCTGTTGGGTTGTGGACGGCGAAGGCCATGCCAGGAGAGCAGAGACGTTCTGTTTAAGTTCTAGCAGGATCTGCTCATGCCGATTGTAAGCCGCCTCCTGTCCACGCAGGCGGTTTTCGTGACGAGACACAGTCGCATCGTGACTGAGCAAAGCGGCATACATCTGTTCAAGGCTTGTAGGTGGCTGGGTAGGAGTTTTCCCCCCAGTTGCTGTTGCGCTCATCTCTGCTGAGTCGTCTTCCATGGCTCAGTCTTGCTGTCTGGATTAACACACAGGGAATTGAACCCGGGTTGCTTGAATGGCAGGCAAAGACTTTACCACTAGACCACGGTTAAGACTCAGATGCAGAGAGAGGCAGAGACAAGGCAGGTTCAAGTTCAAAGTTTTTCTTGTTTACTTTTCAAAATGTGATTTACAAAGCTTGGCAGAGTTCAATATCAAAGTAACGCAAAAAATCCAGAGACAAACATAAAAGTCCCATAAAAATCCAGGAAAAAGTCAAAGCACAGAGGATCCTTCCAAGCAATTAGCAAATGTTCAAGCACAAACAAAGTCAAGAGCACTTACAGAGTTGTGTGTTCACAAGGCTGGCAAAACCAAGACTGAGCAAGGGGCAAAAAACAGAGGAAGCATATAAGCAGTAGTCAGTCAAACACGAAACAGGTGAGGGTACTAATTACATGAGTACCTGACTAGGTCAAATCAACAAGGATACAAGGCACATGGCAGAATGACTCAGCAAACAAAAAAACAAAAATGAGGACATCTAGTGGCCAAAAAAGTTCAAAACAGTCAAAACCTCACAAGCACAATGAGTTGAACCTGTGTATGAAATGCGCTATACAAATAAACTTGCCTTGCCTAGGCAGGGAAAAAGTAGACAGTTCAGACCAAACTCATGTTGAAACATTGATTGAAACTATGTGTCACGTAAACACTTCATCTTGTATACAGTGGCAGTACGCACCTGAAGAGAGGTTTTTTTACGGATGCATTTTCATGGACTGCTATATGCTGTATTTCAACTTATAAAACTGAAAATAGCTTTCAGTCAGCATAAGAATATTGCATTGAAGGAGAGTAAAGAAAACAAAAGATATAGTGCATGCATCTTCAGATTCTACAACTTGTGGTTGCCAAACGTTTTCTGCTTGGATTATGCGAAGATGAGTTGCACCTAAGAATATTTTTACGACACTCCATCTCCCCATTATCCTCTGTTAATCTTGCCAATTTTCAATTTGAAACAGCCTGTCATCGCAAGTGGTCACTCTACTGAAACAGCCTTACTGTCGGATGATAATGCTAGGGCTGGGAATCGATCCATATTTCCTGGATCGATTCAATTTCAATTCAGAAGGCCATGATTCAATTTGATCCACGATTCGATCCGATTCAATTAGATATCAATCTACCGTATTGTTGGATTGTCATTTTAACCAATTTATGCAAAGAATTCTAATATCTGTCAATTTGTACTATGAACTGCCAATAAAAACCTAATGCTCTGAAGCCCATACACACATGGAATAGCATAATAGAGAGAAGTTGGAAACTTGGTATGATAGAGAAAGGTGGGAATCAGTGTTAATTTCGTCAGCTTTTTTAAATTTAGTCTTAGTCTTAGTCACAATGACGAAAATCAATTTTAGTCTTAGTCAAATTTAGTCATTGCCTTCACAATTTAGTCTTAGTCTTCGTCTAAATGACGAAAATTAATTTTAGTCATAGTCAAATTTTAGTCATTTTAGTCAACATTTCACATTTTCGTCATTTTAGTCAAATTATTACACAAATTATTACTTGATAGCCTATTGCAGCAAATATTCACATTGTTACTATCTTATTTTCCACCAAAACCCAAATCAGTCCTGTAAAAGTAATTTCAGCAGCATAGAGCAAAGGAGCATTAGACACACACACTTCCAGGTGCAGGTTGCGCTCTCTCTCTCTGTCTCTCTCTCTCTCGTGCATTAGAAGCTGCTACGTATTATTTGCTTTTGAATTTGATCACGTAGGCTACGAGCTCTTCTTCACCTGACCGCGTGACTCATAGCCTGCAGATTGCAGGCAGTGGGAAGACCAGACATCCCAATGAAGTCCAAGAAGTTTCCCTGATATTTGATAGTGGCTCCCCGATGGCCGCGAGTCAGATAAAATATTCCTGATTTTAGACTTTGCAAGTTCGCGTTATTTCGATTGGCAATGCGGGACAGAGAAAGATAATGCCTCGTGCGTCATTCCTGGAATATACTTCAAATAGATTACGCGCACTTCGTAGGAAGCCCTGTAAAAGTCCTGGGGGAAAAGTAGGCCGTTGTTCTACAGTCGGTCCCCCTACAATGCACACCCTTTACCGAGGTAATGCCACGCAGTGGCTGCAGTGTACCCAAACAACCGCCGGGTGGCACTTGGGAGCGCTCGCTATACGCTTTACCACGTTGTAGCGCATGTTCAGGTCTCTCTCTCTCTCTCTCTCTCTCTCTCTCTCTCTCTCTCTCTCTCTCTCACACACACACACACACACTTTCTCTTGCATACACACAATACACATTCAAGCGCAAATGGGTAGGCAACATTTATTACATGGAATATTTTAGACGATGTTGACGGCATATTAATATACCGTAAAGTTCCATATAATAGTCGAGTTCCAATTAGCGGCGGGTTCCTTTTAAGGGCCGGGTGCACGAGGATATTTGACAGATAATGGCCGGTTCCAAATAAAAGCCCTGTCTAAATAATCATTAAATGAACCAAGGAAGAAGGCTTGACCAACGGCGCTGCATGTTTCCCCCCTTATATTGTTTTGTTTAGTTTTTAGGATGCGCCGCGTCTTTGGCCATCAACCGCTGCGTCAGTGAAGGAAATGTCGGAAATTTTGCAATGTAAAACTCGGGGAAGCAGCGGTGTTTCAGGGTAGCATGTGGTTTAACGCTGTAATACGGGTTAATGTGGGTAAAATCCACATTTAAAACGAGTAGCCAAGGCATGTGATGAGAGAAAATGACATTTGAGACAAGCATCCAACGAAATGAAATGTAATGTCAACATGCAGCCTCTCTGCACTCGGATTCTCCTCCCTTCGCACTAAACTGGCAAACATGTTCTCTCACAATGTTTTTAATGTTTTGTGCACTACATATGGACACATGGGACATTGTTGACATGTTGAAGTTAACTTTCTTCAATGTGCATGGCGGAGCACGCACTCGCACACACCCTGCACGCAATGCACTGCAGGGTCATTGCATCAACACACTTTAATCAGTCAATCTGCGAGGCGGAAGCGCACACCGTTTCAACTTTGACTTTGGGGAAGAGATTGTTTAGTGGGATGTTAATTTAAATGCTTTTCATTTTCATTTGCTAGCTTTACATTTTTTGTGTATGGTAGCCTATTAATATGTGGCATCTGTGTGCAGATGGAAACCGTTTTGTGTTAGGCTGTAGCCTACCTTAATTCGGCCGAGGCTACTTTTAGTTAACCGCAGCGTAAAGGTCTTTGCATGGACAAATGAAATGATGATTGAATAATAGCTGGCCAGTATTGCATGGAGTATTAAACCCAGTGTACGTTGGGGTTTGGGAGAGCAAGGAAGAGAGCGGCATCTGTGATTAACCGCTTCGAAATGTGTGCGTAAAACCTGCTGTTAACCAGTGTTGCCGCATTAAAAAAAAAGCTTTGTTTGATTTCGTGTTTGTATTTTACTTTGACGTTGCCTATAGTCCTCAGTTTATGGTTATTTTCTGTTGACCTCCTACACATTTTCGTTCTGTCATGTAGGGTATTGTAAATAAATCGACTGTATTTTGATCATTTTGATTTCGGACTTAATTTACCCCTTCAATCACCCCTCTCCAATTGCAAACTTTACCCTGGTAGAAGGATCATTCGCTAGCCTGCACGTACTCGTTAAGGACTTATTGTCTGACTGATTTTGGCTGCTGGGAATAAGGTATATTTTGATATATATAAAAAGGGCCTATCACCGTTTTGGCTGAATGCTGACACCACGGACCATGATGACCATTGCAGTCTTGCCGCGGGTCTTGAACAGTGCACACTCTTTCCGATTCAGATTGCTTTTTCTGAGAAGGCAACTGGCTACCGCAAGAGAGGGGAAAGGTGGCAATATTATCCTCAAGCGTGTTAGATAAATCGTGTTTAGCCTATCGCAGATGAGGTTTTTGAATATTTTGTAATGCATGGGACATTGACAAGGAAAGGTAGCTATGATATCCTCGTGAATAAGTCTTCGACTTTTCAAAATGCCTCCTCTCAACATTCAAGATATAAATTGGTTATTCTGGTTAGTCCAACGCTATCATGGCAGGAGAATCATTCGTAGGCACTACTCAGCAATTTTGTCTGTTGGTTTTTGTCTGCTACAAAGTAGGATAGATCAGACCTCCAGGTCTTCATAAAAACCATCTACCACCGCTGTGATAATTTGACTACGGACACCGCTGAACATTGAACAGTTGTTTAGACTACAGTAGGTCTGTTGACGATTGCAGTCATGCCAGTTGCCTTGAACTGCGCGCTCTCCTCCAGTTGATGCGTGACAGCCAGATGAGAAGCGCAAAGGTGGGGGCTATCCGCGGTCGCGGAGGACAGGTGTCAATATCACACACACACACACACACACACACACACGCACGCACACACGCACGCACGCACGCACGCACGCACGCACGCACGCACGCACGCACACACACACACACACACACACTCTGTTTGGAGAGGACGCATTTAAACTGTTACAGTTTAGGCAGTAGGCCACCCATCCCCCCGGACCCACGAAACCCACTGAAGATCCAAGCAATTGTAGTCTGTCAGTATTTTAGTGTGTGCCCAGGTAGTTGAATTCCTGGCATGGCCTGGTTATCTCAATCGTGCCGATGTTTGCCCTCAGGCTAGTGTGTTCATAAAGCGCACGTTCGATTTGCTGTAATAGGCTACGATCAGTAGGGCCTAAGCCTCAACTTGTCTGTCTTTTCTTTTCCTTCTTTCGATATTTTGTAAAATAGGCCCACGTTAAAGCCTAAATACGATAATAGGCCTAAATAAGGCTAATAAAGTAAGCTAAATAAGTCAGGCCTAAATAAAGATGTTTTAGCCTATGAACTCAGGCAATGCAGAAATTTGCGGAGGGATTTTGGATAGCCTATAGGCTACCGATGGCTTTATGAACTTCATGACTGGGCTACAAGATAGTCGGGTAAACAAGGATTTACTTGTAGACCACCAACATCTGATGCTGAAGTGGGGGAGGGTTGTTTTTTTTCACTTCAAATGTTCCCCGAGATACACACACACACACACACACACACACAGATACGCGCTAATCGCTCTCTCTCTCTCCGCCCCTCTCTTTCTCATTGTTGCTATACGTGCATCTGGATAGGCCTAGGCAGTGTGGCCACTCAGCACATTTTCATACAAATGCTGTGTTTTTTTTTTATGAAATCTTTATTCAGTTATTTGTGAACAGTCTCTGCTTTTCTCTTTCGATGTTGCGTCACCGTGGACAAGTGTCTGCTCGAAAACTTAATGCAAAGCGGCTAAAATTTTCAGAAGGTGTTGAACTTTTTGTCTGTGGGGGAGGGGGTGGGTTACAGCAGTGCAGTGCAGTGCACGGGACTGCACAGCCTTTTGTGACATGTCGTGGCGCGACAGGTTATCCAGCCTCCAAAGGAGTCATAGTTCCCCAGTCATATTTTTGGTTCGCATCTCCACCGAAGCAACTGAATTTGCAGTCCTAATCACATATGATTAGCCACACCTGGTGTAACAGATGTCTTGTCACGTGTGCAGTCAATCACATCCCCAGTTAACCGGAATCCCGTCGATCGCGCACAACAGTGCATTGAAAGGATGAAATGTTCACAAGCACCAATACAAAAAAAACGTCTTCAACCTAGGCCTATTAGTCCGTAGGCTATCCTGAGGATATCCGTTCCTGACTTGAATAGGCTAGTGCAGAAATAATTAACAGTCATCACTTATAAATTAGGAGCGGAATTGAGACGGTGAATGCAGGACAGAATACTAGGCTAATAAAAACAAAACAACGTCGACTGGCGGTCTTGTTTAGGGATCACGCTTGTGTTATTATCAAATGCCCAATGTTACGTGCAAGGCGCAATTGGCTGACTCTTTCCACTTGTAGCCTAAAACTGAGGGAGGGATCAACGTACAATGAGCTACACTGAAGCAGATTACTCTGCGTCGCAAAAAAACAGTGCACCAATAGGCCTAATACCCCCGTTTTCAACCTACTATTTACCAGATATATAGACTAGTAATAGTATTAGGTTGTGATACCTTGTTTTTTGTGGTAACGACAGTGTAGATCATAATAGCCTGCAATAGGGGAAGCGGCATGCGCCAGTTTTAAGGACAGAATGTCGCCAAATGTAAAATCACCTCTCTCATGCTGACACTACGGGGCACTTCATTAGGCTACAATGTTGTTCATGTCTGTTTGACTCACACTATACGAGTGGTTCAATTTGTGTTTTTGTGCTCATCGCAGAAATGAGACAGACAGCTTGCTTGATAGGGCTACACAAAGCAAGCGACATCGGTCCACTCAAAATGGTCCGAACTCCGCCGCTTGATTTCATGTCTCCTCAGTCTCTCCATAACGGTTTATTAGCCTACTCTGTTTGGCTATTTTCGTTATTCTTAGCCCTGGCATTAGAGATGAAGCAACTGTGATCAGTGAGGTTGTGGAAACGGTTGAATAGGCCTATGGTCCCAGTTTTGAAGACAGAATGTCCCCGCCAAATTTAAAATTCGATCTCTCTCATGCTGGCGTTACGGGGCACACTTAATTAGGCTACATTGGTGTTCCTGTCTGATTGATTCGGTTTTAATTGTCTTTACCGGTTCAAATTGTAGTAGGTATGCAAACTCTGTATCCTGAGGATACCCGTTCCTGGCTTGAATAGTGCCGAAATAAGTTAGGGACGGATTGGGAGACGGTGAATGCAAGACAGAAAAAAGTCGAGTTTAAATTCACATGGTGGTCTTGTTTAGGGCTCACACTTGTGTTATTATCAAATGCCCTATCAAATGCCCAATGCTAAATAAAACATGCAATTTGCTGACTGTATTTCTACTACTACTAAAACTGGGGGACGGACAAGCACGGAAGCACAGGCAGACGCTGCTCTATATACGGCTCTGGCAAAAGCGGTGCTATACTGCCCCCCGCATTCCGAATGGCCACAGGGTGTAATGATCACGGTACGCTGCCACGGCACGGCACGGTAATGAGCAGATTGAAGTTACACCATCTGTATGCAGACTGGACGACAAAAAGGACATTGAAAAACAATGGTTGAACACTAATGCTGTTTTGTTTGTCGGGATGTCGAGGGTCGATAAGCATCTCCAAGTTTAAGCAATGAGTTTTTAGAACTTGGGATGTCTGGGAGACGCTATTGTAATACGCATCGCATGGAAGTGATGTCGACTGCCTTGGGTCTTTTAGTGTTGCCCTCGACGGGAACAAGTTTCAATTCTCCGCACTTTAAACCCTGATCGCCCACACATTGATTCTTATCAAAACTACAGTAGCCGTGCCTCTGTTTAGACTACTTAAACAACGTATCCCTGTAGCGCGCGCATCCCTTAAACGTCTCCCGGTGTGTCTGATCTAAATAAATGCATGAATCCGATCTTCATGATTTGCTTGCAAACTGCCTATTCATACGGTTAAATAGCCAATATAGCAAACATTACAAAAGAACAGACAACGGACGTCGGCGTATGCGTTAGTGGAAAGGAGAAGAGGGGAAGCTCGAGGAGGTTTAAAATGACAGCATCAGAGGAAGATTGGCGAGAGTGACGGTAGCACTATTATCATGACTGCACAAACACACACGTCTTCGTTATGGACAAAAGGGTTGTTGAACATGTTTCAAAATTAACACTTGCCTCGC
>NC_085867.1:56838006-56889436 GCF_034702125.1 Engraulis encrasicolus
CTCAAGGGCACTTCAGCCATGGATGGAGGTCTACGGAATGGTGAGGACAGGATTTGAACCTGCAATCCTTTGATCTAGAGTCCAACTCCCTAGCCATTGCACCACGGCTACTCATATGTAGTTATTCAGGGTTTTCGTGTTTTCTTGGGTAAGCAAGAAAACCATGGTTTGTGACAATGGTTTAACCATGCACACCTCCACCCCCATCATGCTTTTTAAAACCATGGTTTAAAAAAGGGCTTTTTGGGTGGGCGACCATGGTTAAAATAAAACGTGGTCTGGGGAGAACCATGGTTTATGGTAAAGAGTGTACTATGGTATAGTTAAACCACAGTCACAAACCATGGTTGTCATGGTTACACTAACAACCATGGTTAACTATAATCCCTGGTAAATCTATGGTATAACCATGATTAGTTTTCATAGTACAACCATGGTTAATCTTTGTAAGGGCTACTACTATGACCCACTACTCTCACTGACCCATGGGCACCGGAGGAGGTGCGACAGGCAGCAATGCCCAGCAGGTATTAACAGCTACCTGTACAATCCTGAAGTTCTGGCAAACCCTTTGAAACTACTGTGAATAGGGCAGTTGGAGTCCAGGGAAGACTGGAGGACATCCAGGATAGACTGGATGACAGCAGGGAAAGACCGCACCGGGCGTGGGCGGGTAGTTACCCAACCCAGAGCTCCCTCATTAGATGGAAGCCCAACCCCAACTACGAAGAATCATACGAAGCAACAGCTCGGGGACCCTCCGAGAGGTGGGATGGAAGATGGGCCCAACAGGACGGACCACACGGTGACGACGGCAACGGAAACGGATTTCGAGAATACCAGAGCTCCAGGAAACGAGGAGAAGATCCTCCGGAGGTGTGAATGTGGATGGGAGAAAGTGACCACGTTCAGAGGCGTCCGGATCCACCAGGGGAGAGCGCAGTGTGGCCAAAAGGGCCAACTGCAACCTTGCACTGCGAAAGCGAAAGAGACAAGAGGGACCAAAAGCCAGGAGAAAAACCACAGTGCCAATGGACCCAACGTTGCTGGAGGCATGAGAGTGTCAGAGGAAGAAGTCCCACTGGTGGAGAACGTGACCTCACGTGAGCATGAAGACCCAGTTCTCACCACATCACACCGAACAGAGCCAAACGCAGAGTCCAGGAAACCAGCAAGAAGAAATAAGATTAAGTGGCCAAAGTCAAGTGAAGCAGAGGCATGGCGAGCACTGGATGCAGACCTGATCAAGACCCTAGAGGGATCACTGCATGGAGGGGCGGAGACTAAGCTTAATCTGATTGGGGACGTTATATATCAGACGTGCAAAGACAGGTTCGGCGAGGTTGTCCCCAGACAGAGGACCACCCTAAGAGAGAAGGGCAGGAGAGAGAAGGAAATCCTCCATCTCGTGCAAAGGTGGCAGCAACTACGCAAGAACTGGAGAAAGAGGGGCTCAAAGCCTTGTGGGAGGAGGTCAGGAAAAGACTAGCTGGACTTCGCAGAGCCGAACGTATTCGGAAGCGCAACAGGCGGAAGGAAAAAGAGCGAGCCAGTTTCTTCAAGGATCCCTTCAAGCATGCCAGACAGCTGCTGGAAGAGAAGAAGACTGGCAAGCTTGAAACCAACAGGGAGCAGTTGGAGCAGCACGTCAGGGAACAGTACAGCGATCCGCAAAGGCGTGTCCCCCTTGGAGCACCAGGATATGTACCCCAGCCTGCACAGCCAACAGCTGAGTTTAACATCATGCCTCCCAAGCTCAGCGAGGTCAGGCAAGTCGTGGAGAAGGCAAGGTCCTCTTCTGCACCAGGCCCCAATGGAGTCCCCTACAAGCTCTATAAGAACTGCCCCAAGGTACTAGAGCTGCTATGGTACCTAATGAGAACTGCCTGGAAGAAGAAAATCATTCCATCTGAGTGGCAAAGAGCGGTAGCAGTCTTCATCCCCAAGGAAACGAACTCCAAGGACATCAGCCAGTTCCGTAGCATCGCCCTACTAAACGTGGAAGGGAAAATCTTCTTCTCAGTTCTAGCCAGAAGAATGACCCGCTACCTGCTTGAGAATGCTATATTGATACCAACTGTCTGAAAGCAGATGTGCCAGGATTCCCTGGATGCGTAGAACATTCCACAATCATCTGGGACCAGATTCAGAAGGCAAAGAGGGAGAAGACTGACCTGCACGTCATCTGGCTTGACCTTGACAATGCGTATGGATCAGTCCCGTACCAACTGATCAACTACGCCATGGACTTCTTTCACATGCCCACCTGTATTAAGACCCTGGTAGCGGAGTATTTCAACAACCTGCAGATATGCTTCTCCATACAAGACTTCACTACTGGGTGGCAACGGCTCGAAGTCGGAATCGCAATGGGATGTGCGATTTCTCCGATACTATTTACTATTCGTAGCAGCATTTAAGATCATTCTCATCGGTGCAAGACAAATGGTCGGAGGGATTAAACTGCCAAATGGTCAGAGACTTCCCCCACTAAGGAGCTTTATGGACGACATCACCTCCCTCCTTCAGACAGCAGCATGTACAGCAAGACTGCTGAAGAGGATGGATGAGCTGATGTCATGGGCCCTAATGAAGATCAAGCCCTCTAAGTCTCGCAGCCTGTCACTTAGGAAAGGAGTCAGGAACGACTGCACCACCTTTCTTGTCGGAGGGGACAAGATACCACTTCTCGCAGAGCAACCCATCAGAAGCCTGGGGAGGCAGTACACCGTGGAACTATCTAATAAACAGATGGGGAAGACCGTCATGAAACAGCTATGTGACGGCTTGGCAAGGATCGACCAAAGCCAACTCCCTGGGAAGTACAAGGTTTGGTGCTACCAGTTTACACTCTACCAGAGGGTAATGTGGCCCCTGAAAATGAGCGAGATCCCCTCATCAACCGTGACTAAGATGGATGGAAAAGCCAACTCATTCATACGAAAGTGGTTGGGGTTGCCACGTTGCCTATCTGAAGCTGGCCTCTTCGGAAGAAATATGCTGCAATACCACTGAAGTCACTACAGTTGGGCTACATGCAAGAGAAGGCCAGGTTGGTCCTTGAGCTTCGGGAGTCCACAGACGAGTCAGTCAGGAAGGCTAACGCCAGGGTCAGTCAGGACTGGCCGCAAGTGGAACGCCCAGACCGAGGTCGACCAAGCTGTAAGTCGTCTGCTGCACAAGGAAATCATGGGCAGAGTTCAGGTAGGTAGAGCAGGCCTAGGATGGGGAGATGCACCAAGATTCTGGTCCAAGGCCCACCGCTAGGAAAGGAAGGAGATGGTGGTGGCGGAGGTGACGAGGATGGAGGAAGACCGCTACAAGATCAAGGCTGTGTCTCAGGGACGGCAGGGAAGCTGGACAACCTGGGAGGGAATCTCAAACAGGAACATCAGTTGGTCAGACGTGTGGAAGATCCCACAGGCAAGACTCAGCTTCCTTATACGCTCAACCTATGACACGCTCCCCTGTCCTCAGAACCTCCACCAGTGGTTTGGAAATGAGGAATGTTGCACACTCTGCAATGCTCCCAATGCAAGCCTCCAGCGTATCTTGTCAGGCTGCAAAATCGCGCTATCACAAGGCTGCTACAGATGGTGCCACTACTAAGTCTTAAGAAAGCTAGCCGAAGTACTGGAGGAGTGCAGACAGGATAGCAGAATACCATCGCCGACAGAGGACCCCACCACTTTTGTTGCGGAAGGAGGGATCAGAAGTATCAGGCAAAGAGAAACATCAAGGCCCTTCAGTCCCGGCCAGGAGTGGAGCATGAAGGTCGACTTGGACAGGAAGCTTCTGTTTCCCACAGAGATTGCCACCACATCTCTCCACCCAGACATAGTGGCGTGGTCCACAAAGGCAAGAGCGGTCGCTCTCATTGACCTCACCGTGCCAATGGAGGAAGGGATCGAGGCTGCCTTCGAGCGGAAAAAGGCCAAGTACTCTGAGCTGGCTGCAGAGTGCAGAGAGGCGGGTTGGAAGACTACCATCTATCCAGTGGAGGTTAGATGCAGAGGGGTTGTCGACTATACACCTCCTAAAGGATGTGAGAGTCACCGGAAGGAGGCTTAAGAAGGCAACAAAGGAACTGACAGAGGAGGCGGAGAAAGGGAGCTTTTGGCTCTGGCTGCGGAGGAAGGACAGAAACTGGGGGAAGAACACCTAACCCCCAGACAGCAGCTGCAGGGAACAGCAAGCCTATCTCCCATCCGTCTTGCGCTTTCGGCACTTCACTCAACACTGTTACCGCCCCAGCAACCAACGCACCCGAGCACAGCTGCTCGGAAGGGGTTAAAGCCAGCAGCCAACGAACACCAAACAGATCAACTGCCTCACAAACATGGAACGTATGTATTGTTGGTGCAAGCTGTACGCCAGGAGCAGATGGGCAGTGAGACTGGCCACTCACTGTCGGCCCACCGGCTGGAGTTGGCGGTTTTGTGAGTCAGGGCCGAAACACAGCAGAGAAGGCTGGACACCACCTGATGATATCTGCTTCTGGCGTAAGGCTACAACTACCTGCGAAGGTGGTTGAGGAAGGCACCTCCTCTGCATGCATTATGAATGTGTATTCCCTATGTTTGTCTAGTAATTGATACAATAAAGATGTTTGTGTCACAAGTCTTATTTTCTCTCGCTGACCCATGGGCACCGGAGGAGGTGCGACAGGCAGCAATGCCCAGCAGGTATTAACAGTTCAAGTTCAAGTTCAAGTTCAAGTAATTTTATTTGTCACATACATGGTATTGTAGTGAAATGATGATGGGATCATCAGCTCTGCATCTTAAGAATTGAAGAAGTAAAGTAAAAAAGGAAATAAAAGGTGAGAAATAAGTTAAAGAAAAAACAAAGAAAACTATTATTTAAAAAAGTCTCTGTTCAGCAGTCGCACTGCCTGGGGGTAAAAACTTTTCCTCATTCTTTCTGTTCTGGCCTGAATGGTTCTGAGTCGTCTGCAGGACTTAAGTAGGGTAAACATGTAAGTGTTGGGGTGTGAGACATCCTGCATAATTTTCCTAGCCCTGGCTCCCATCCTCTTAGTGTAAAGACCCAAGAGTCCTGGAAGGTTGGCTTTGAGAGCGCACCACTCTCTGTAGGTCCTTCTGTTGTTGTTGTGTGCAGCTTCAAAACCAGCTCGTAAAACAGCCTGTTAACGCACTTTCCACCACTGATGAATAGAATATACAATCCTGACAGCTACTGTACTGGAGCTAAGGTTGGTTGATAGTACTTGGAATCACCATGAAATGTGGTAGTAAAACCTCGGTTACTGCATTACAAACCATGGTCGATTTTCGTAAGGGTAGAGTAATCATGACATGACATGGTAGAACCATGTTACTACATAAAAATCACAGTAATACCATAGTAAGCCATAGTACAATTATGGTAGGTTCAGAGTACTTAGAGTAACCGTGACATATCATGGCAGAACCATGCTAATCATAGTAATACCATAATAAACCATGGTCCATTTCCGTAAGGGGACAGCATATCTGTATGAAAAGTCTATTATTTTGATAGTCCTTGACAAGATATGAAAGGGATATATGAGTAAAGGAACAATGAGAAATAGAGCTGGTGACAAGAAAATCAGTAGCATGTCAAGCAACCATTACGAAAATGGGCCATGGTTTTACTATGCGAACTGAACCATGTTTTTTAGTTACTCATAGTTGTCACGTTTTTTTGAGCACGGTTTGTGACTATGGTTTAACCAGGGCTGGACTGGCAATCTGGCAAACCGGGCAAAATCCTGGTGGGCCGACGGCCCTAGAGGGCCGGTGATGTCGGTTTTTAAAAATAATTGTTATTAATGTTTTTTTAAAAATGTGACCGGCGGCCCACAATTTCGTGCTGACGGCCCTCGGCCCTCCTCCAATGACATCAGCCCACACATAAAGGGGGTAGAGGGAGGGGGTGTCCCATTGGTGCACCTGAGTCGGACTTAACTATTCATTGCGGCCCCACCCCTACCCTGCATTACGCGCGCAAATTTGAGACACAAGCGATGGAGAGACTAAAACTAAAAGGTGGTGTGGAAAAGCTTGCGGAAAAGGGATAAAAAAAAAAACTTGCAGCAGAGGCAAGATAATGTGTTCACGCATGTAGTGTTGTAGCAGCAGGAGAGGGACAACAACTTCTGCATGTTGGAAATGAAGGAGCACGCTAGGAAACAGCAGACAGCGGCAGTAGTAGTAGCCTCTACGAGCCCTGACAGGTATGAGTCAAGTCAAGATCTGTTCTTTCAAACTTTAGGATACTCCATGCCTCTCCCCAACTCTCACTTCAGCATTAAACATTAATATTAAATAGGCCATTAATTTCCACCACCATAAGTGTGCTTGAGTGCTTTGAACCGGTCGCACGACTCGCGGACATAGGCTATTGAGAAGACAAACATTCCATACACCAAACCACTGACGTGAGTAATATTAACAATATAGTAGCCACGGCAGTGTGCCAAATGTATAGCATTAAATGGAACACCAGTGGTGTTGTTCTAAAGCATTCCGTGTACCAAATGCGTTTCGAAGACTGTCAAACTCGTGCCTACTCTCGCTAAATATTCAGCGATCGTTTGCGTAATCACATTTACCACGCAGTGAAAATGTCCATATATCGTGTAACGATTGTCGCGTCTCGCGTGTGTAAAAGGTTTGGCAAACGTTTTTTTTTTTTTTTTAATTGTAACTCCTCTTGGAGCACAATCAAACCATATTCTATAAGTAAAGACCTAGCATCTCTCTCTCTCTCTCTGTCTCTCAGCTGTTATTTTATCCAGGACAATTAGAAATGATAAATGATGGAAGAATTTCTTTTGAATAAGCTTTTGATACGGTTTTATCTGTAGACTATTTTATATGTAGCCTACCACTTTCAGCACTGCTCATTTTGAAACTTCAGTATGTTAATGCTTTCTTAACATATTTGACGCACTAAAACATTGTGGTGATAGGTTACACAGTTCATGATTTCCTTTCATCATTCAAGCTATTAAAGTAGCTTCCTTATGCAATGAGAGATGCATTTTGACAACAGGAAATTAACCCCTCTTCTAATGCACCTGTTAGAAGAAACCTTCAATTTAACATTAGTCAATTCATGAGTAGGCTATACACTGAATACTATATTAATTTGAATATTTTGCAAGTGCTGCATACATTGTCATAAATAATCTATCTCCCTCTTCTCATCTAGTCAAACCAGGCCAGGATGAGGTTGAGTTAGAGAGAGAAGTAGAGTAGGCCTAGATTACTTTTGCTGTGAGTGTGGTCATCTATTGCATTTCTAAACCACTGCCCAAACTAAGATTCATTTTAAATAAATAATTGATATAGTCAACGCACATTTCCTGGTGTTTTCTGGTAGCTGAAAGAGAGATTCATGCATGAATATTACGCCTTTTCGCATAGGCCGCTTGGTCAATAAGTAGTCGGATGTGCTCCGCTGATTATGAGGGGCCGGTCTGGGCCAAAAATGCCCGGGCCATTTTGTTCTCCCAGACCAGGCCTGGGTTTAACCATTGATTGACTATAGTTCAACCATGGTTTAACTATGATGTCCCCATGGTTTAACTATGTATTCAACCATGGTTCAACTATGAATTTACCATTGTTTAACTATGCAAAAATTAACCACGGATTTACTATAACTAACCATGGTTAATAGTTATTCATTACATTACAGTGAGCTGACACTCTTTATTTTATCCGAAGCGACTTACAGGCTATTTGTTACAGTCCCTGGATTAATGGTAGGTGCCTTGCTCAAGTTCACTTCAGCCATGGATGAAGGTCTACGGAATGGTGAGGGCAGGATTCAAACCTGCAATCCTGTGATTTAGAGTCCAACTCCCGGGCCATTACATCGTGGCTACTCACATGAGTAGCCGCGATTCAGGGGTTTCATGTTTTCTTGGGTAACCAAGAAAACCATGGTTCGTGACTATGGTTTAACCATACACCCCTTCGACCACCATGTTTTTTTTTTAAACCATGGTTTATGGCAAAGAGTATACTAGGGTTAAACCATAAGTTAAACCATAGTCACAAACCATGCTTGTCATGGTTACACTAAAAACCATGATTAACTATAATCCATGGTAAATCTATGGTAAAACCATGATTAGTTTTCATAGTATAACCATGGTTAATTTTTGTAATGGCTACTACTATGACAGCTACTGTACTAGAGCTATGGTTGGTTGATAGTACTTAGAATCACCATGAAATGTGGCAGTAAAACCATGGTTACTGCATTACAACCATGGTCGGTTTTCGTAAGGATAGAGTAATCATGACATACCATGGTAGAACCATTTTCCTACATAAAATCACAGTAATACCATAGTAAGCCATAGTACAATTGTGGTAGGTTCAGAATACTTAGAGTAATCATGACATACCATGGCAGAACCATGATAATCATAGTAATACCAAAATAAACCATGGTCCATTTTCGTAAGGGAAGCGAGATTCTGACTTGGTGTAGCACAGCAGCTAACGCTGGGTGAACAACAATGACAATGGGAGTTTCCCAGGTGGACTTTCACTCCTTTCACATACCAAAGTTATGACTTTTACATGTAACATGTTAATGGGCTAGGTGCTTGTCTAAACATGTTCAGGGTAGTACTTTTTGAATACCGTTAAGTTCCAAAATATGATGTAAAATGAGCTGTATTATGCACACTTCCCAAGATGTGTTGCCCCAAAAGGTCAAAAGCATTTTCAAGACTGTTCACGCTTGCACACACTCTCTTTCTCTCTCTTATTCTCTCTCTCTCTCTCTCTCTCTCTCTCTCTCTCTCTCTCTCTCTCTCTCTGTCATTGTCACTCCCTGTGGGATGAGAGAGGACACAAACTCAATACATCTCTTACTGTGTGAGCATGCTTTTTTAAGTTCCAGGATGCGGGCGGGAATGGTAATGCACATTGTGGGATTGGGCGCACATGTTCCCCACACTTTGCAGGAGCGGGCAGTAATGGTCAGAAATTCAGCGGGAGCGAGCAGCAGCAGGATGAGAAAAACAGTCCCGTAAGAAAAACAGTCCCGTGTCAACCTCTACAAGTGCAAGAAGTAAGCTGAGCCTGTCCGGAAGTAACCGTGATCAGTCCGAAACGGTTAGAATACATGAAAACAGATCATCCCTTGCACATCGGAGCGTGGTGTCAGAGTGGCACATGGACGGGACGTGAGATTTTCCCTTGCGCGTGCGATGAGCGGGCTCTCATTGAAAATTAATGGCCCTGTTGAAATTAATAGCACAGGCGTAGGAACGCTACTGTATCTAATAATCGATTATTGTTGTATATCTACAGAAGATGAATTTGTCCATATGGACTGTCTCTTTTTTCTACACTGCTTTTAAGCCATCTGTGTCATTGCTAGCCGGATCCTTAACAACAGGAGTAGAGCTGCTGCTCTTCCAGCCTGATCTCCAATATTCTGTGCTCCTGACACGGATGTTAAGGACACAAAATTCGTGTCCAGGAGCACACATTTTGCCAAAATTCCGTGCTCCTGGACACGGAATTGTTTTCCATGATGGGCACACTGAAATGCTTTCTATATTCCCACAGCACTGTGTTAACTCTATCATTAGAAAATGCATACCAAATGCTAATCCTAAACAAAATAATGCTACAGCAATTTAAGTTGTGCCCTGACCAAAACATTCCCTAACCTTAACCTTTCATTAAAGACATATTTTTGAGAAATACCTTTTCCAGTCGGTTGATAGGCTATCAAATTCATATAATGAATGAAGGAATACAGCTGTGCCCAGACCAAAACAATCCCTAACCCTAACCTGTCAGTAAGAAATGTTTTTTTGAGAAAAAATATTTGAAATTAGAAAAATCCTGAGAAAACATAAGACTGTGGAAACATAGAGCGGTGGGAGTATAGAGAGAGCACTTTTGTATGTCCATCACGGAAAACAATTCCAAGTCCAGGAGCACTGAATTTCGACAAAATCTGTGCTCCTGGACACGGATTTCGTGTCCTTAACATCTGTGTCCAGGAGCACGGAATTCTGGAGATCATGTTGGCTCTTCCTCTATCAATAACACCAACTACTGTATAGAGACAACAAGAATAGTATATTTAAACACATCAGAGTTGAAACTTCTTTTCTGTGGTACATCAACTCTGAGGCTGTGTAAGCTGAGCTAATAGGAGTCCTTTCAGATCTGAGTTTGTATTGCAAAGCTATGTGGAAAAACATAGATCTTAGAAGAGCCCGGTCAGGTCCCCCTCCCTTCGCCACAGTAAAGCACTTACGTGTACAGCAAACATCTTCTAGTAGAGCAGGGATGGAAATAAGCACCCGTCCACCTGCCAATGACGGGTAAATTTGTCCTTTGACGGTAGAAAAATGTCAACCCACCCGTCACCTTGACGGTTGAAAATGTTCTCTTTGACTGGAAGCATTAAATAAGCAACAGCCGCCCGAGTTAATGCAGAACCAAAACCCTGGTTACTCAACGCAAATCAGTGTTCTCAGGTTTGGTCTCCTGAGGGGGCGTTGTCCCCTTCTTCTTCCCTTTCTGTGGCGTTTGATGATGGCTTGCATAGGCACTACCGGCATCTACATCGCGAAGGGAATTCCATTCCATTCGCGAAGGGGTGCTCAGTTGATATCACATGATCCCGTGTTTGATGTACAGTATCTTACTCTACTAGAAGATGTTTGATCACAGGTTTCCCCCAACTCTTACTGCAATCTCTATTGCTCTACTCTCAGCCTATTCTAGATGTGAGTCCCATGACCATCAGGCGCTCTGCATCTACACTGGCTCCACAGTGTCCCCAGGAGGTGAATCTCAGGGCGTTGGGGCTGGAGAGGAACTCCCAGGCGGCAGGCCGAAACATGGCCCACCATCACCACCACCACCATCACCACCACCAACACCACTGCCACAAACACAGCAAACAGGACAAGAAGCACAAGCCACAAGAGAAGGCCAGCCCCGACCAGACAACGACTCCAAGGGGTATGTTGTAACAGTTCAGTAAATGTGTCAAAAGTAAAAGTTAAATTAAATTAACAGTTTCCTTCCAACACAGGTAACTTATATGAGTGGTTACTGGGAGATACTAGGATACTAGGAGATCTGGGTACTTGTCCTAGTCTCAGCTGACTCTGCACTGCTTGGATAAAGTTTGTGTTGGGTCCTTGTCAGGGTTTTAGTGTTTTTCAGTAACAACACAGTCAATCTATCCCATTACTAGCTAACTAGTGTAACTGCTATGTAATATCACATGCTAGTGTTGCATTAATTCCACAAATGTACTTTTACTTTTACTTTTGACACCTCTGCAGTAAATGCACACAATACGGACACTGACAGTCACTCATAAAAGACTTCTCCGGCAAACAGAAATCCCAATTCCTTTGGAGTTGGGGTGCTTGGTAAATTGTGAATAACAACAAAACCATATTATTTCAAACTGGACCTACACTCAGAGAGTGCTGACGTCCGCCAAGGAAGCTGTTTGATAGGGGTGGGCGGTATGGACTGTATGATACCGTAAGCGGTATTATTCACCAAGGTATGGATTTTGTGCCATACCGTTCTACCGCAATAGCACATTGCATCCTGTAGATGGCAGTAATGCAAAGTTTTGAACATCCACCGACTGCCTCGTAGGTGTAAAAAAAGATCAACAACAGCAGCACAAGCATTTCCTTTAAATACGCTTCTAAATGTAAAATGTATAGTTAGTGTAGTGAACTATTGTTTTAAATTGTATGTCATGTCCACACATCTCGATTCTGGACTCAATTTAATTTACAGGGCTTATGAAAAGCAAGTTAACAAGCTAACAGCCCAGGTCATTCATGTCAATGCAGGTGTCTGACAACGAAAAAGGTGCTAAACGCTAACACTGGTTGCCCTACTGTCGTAAAAAAAAAATAATATCGGCAACAAGCAACTCAATTGGTAAGCACTGCAGATTTTTAATAACGGTACCGGAGAGATTGTTGTTAAGATACATACAGTATTCACCAACACAGCTCTGAAAAGTCACAGACCCTCTCACCTTATATACAGCTCTGTCCTCCCCAGGAAGTCCTTTGTTCTGTGTCTTCTCGTAGGACCTGAGGAAGGTGTCAGTAACAAAAGGGGACTTGTTTGACTTCTTCCCGCGATTGCCTAATTTGTCACCTTTCCCCCAGGCCGAATTAACCCCTGATCGTTTGGGAGTCAGGATGTCTTTAAAATTATTTGCACCTCATGATCCATTTGTTACAGAGAATGAAATTTCTTACTTCATTTCCCTGCTTTTGTGAGTTCATGCTCACAACACTTTTGAATACAAAATTTCATCTGCTACAGCGCCATACTCTCAGATCGAAGCGAATAGTCCAGGAGCCCGGGGGGGTCTACCTAGTTGGGAAGGTTACCAATTTTCATGGGTACTATGATGTCTGGCATGGTCCACAGATAGAGGAACAGCACGTCTGCCGGGTTCCCTCAGGTGGGTGTGGCAAGGAGGGGGTAAAACTGGCACCCAAAAAATGGGCTAGATCAGTTGGTGAGGTTACCACTTGGAACCTGTTGTAGATTGTTCATCATAGTCCCCTGATAGAGAAATGACCACTGCCAGACATTTTTAGTGGTGGGTTACCCCCGGCAGACGCCCCCGTATTATGATACCCCCAAAAATGGGCTAGATCAGTTGGTGAGGTTACCACTTGGAACCTGTTGTAAATTGTTTGTCATGATCCCCTGATTGAGGAATGGCCACTGCCAGACGTTTTTGATGGTGGGCGGGGCTTGCCAGACATCATTAACTGGGGGGTAAAAAGTGGGCTAGATCAGTTGGTGAGGTTACCCCTTGCAATCTCTTGTAAATTGTTCATCATAGTCCTCTGATAGAGAAATGACCACTGCCAGACATTTTCAGTGGTGGGGGACCCCCGGCAGACGCCCCCGTATGATGACATCTCCAATATAGGCTATGACATTCACATAAAGTTTGAACCAGACATGGTACAAAAAGACAAATGAGACCACTTTTTTTTTTTTTTTTTTTAGATAATTCCAACATGGAGAAATGATTGGAAGGGTCAATATGTTCATAGAAATATGTTTTGGGTACTTTTTAGGACAAAAATGACTTTAATTTAAAACCGGATAGGAACCAGTGGGCAGGCTTTCAAAATCAATGCAAAGATGACATGTTTCTGATTTAAAAGAATGGTGGCCAGCATATTTAATTAATATTTAAAAAATAATAAACCCATATGTACTATTATGACCAAAGTACAGTAACTTTTGCAGCTAAAAATGTCTCTTTCAATATTGCAGACAATGGAGAAGATCTCCCTTTTCATGTATGGAAATTGCAATTTTCCTAGACATAATGAATACTTAAATACTTAATAAAATATATCACAGAGCACCTTAAAGCAATTCGTGGACAAATTGCGCTGATATTGAAGGCACGTGAATGGTACTAAGAAATTGCACTACTACATGCACTACGGCACCATTGTATGTTAAAGGCAATTTGAAATTCACACTTTCCAGCAGCTCTGAAGATTTAGAATCAAAATACTTAACATAGGCATACACAGCAGCAGGGTGTGTTGCAAATTGCAGGTGTTCAGGCCGTTGCTGTGAGGTATAGCATGCACATGTGCAGTTCCATTGGTGTGTGCGTGTGTGTCAGACATCCAATCCAATAACAAATTCATCCACCCACCCAGGGCCTCTTCTTGTTGATATTGTATACTCTCAGTCAAATGTTTCACAGAGGAGGCGATTTCTGCCATCCACCCAGCCCTTACCTGGACAAAATGAGTAATATGAGAGAATGCTCTGATATGTGAGGATGCTGGGCATAGACTTCAATTCAGCATTCAACACCATAATAGTATATTTCATGTACAGAATGTGCAAGCTGGGTCACTGACCATCCACACAGCACCCATCACTGACTTTGTTACTGGTGTATAGAGAGTGAACTACACTAAATTCTTATGGAGGACATCTGCTGGAACAACCCTTCATCATTGATTAAGCCAACCAATGCCACTGCTTCCTGGGTAATATTTGCACTGCCATACCCAGAGAACGGTTGAAAGTACAGGAGAAAGGTAAAACCCAATCATTTAACTCAAGGAGAGGTATGAAATAAGCGTATTTCCAAAAATGGGACACACACACACACACACACACGCACACACGCACGCACGCACGCACGCACGCACGCACACGCACACACACGCACACACACGCACACACACACACACACACACACACACACACACACACACACACACACACACACACACACACACACACACACACACACATACACATACACATACACACACACACACACACACACACACAATGTACCTGCAGTATCTCACAATAACTGCCTGGGCCCTGTAACATGCATCACACCATTGCTACACCCCCACATTGACATAGCTCTATTTATTTGTTCATCACTTTATTATTTCTCAATATTTGAATACTGTTACTAGTCCTGTCTTGCACTTTAATGTCTGTCAGTTAATGTCAGTCCTGTGTATGTCTATGTTGGGGAATTCGGGTAAATTGGGCCACTTTGGGCCATTCACTTATATGCAAAAAAGTGGCCAAATTTACCTGAATATTATCTCAATATTCAGAACTGCTGGAGAGTGGAAATTTCAAATTGCTGTTAACATACAGTGGTGCAGTAGTGCATAGGGCAATTTCTTAATACAAATCACAGGCCTTCAATGTCAGCATATTTTGTCCATGAATTGCTTATAGGTGCTTTGTGTAATTTATTTGGTTGTTTATTTCCCGGAATTCATACTGCCCATTCAAAATATTACCTTTTTATGAATATTAACCACCACCATCAAATTCCAAGTATTCATTATGGCTGGGAAAATTGCACTTTTCATACATGCAAAGGGGGAACTTCTCAATTGTCTGCCATTTTGAAATAGACATTTTTAGCTGCAAAACTTACTGCACTTTGGTCATAATAGTAAATATTGGTTGATTATTTTGTAAAAATGAGTGAAATATTCTGGCCAACATCCTACAAAATGCACTTTTTAAGTCAGAATCACGTAATCTTTGCATTGTTTTTGAAAGCCTAAACACTGATTCCTGTTCGGAATTGTGATATCTGTTAAATTAAAGTCATTTTGTCCTAAAAAAGTACCCAAAACATGTTTCTATGAATATATTGACCCTTCCAATCATTTCTCCATGTTGGAATTATCTAAAATGGTTCAAACCGTATGTGAATGACATAGCCTATATTGGGGAAGTCATCATACGGGGGCGTCTGCCGGGCGTCCCCCACCACTGAAAATGTCTGGCAGTGGTCATTTCTCTATCAGAGGACTATGATGAACAATTTACAAGAGATTTCAAGTGGTAACCTCACCAACTGATCTAGCCCACTTTTTACCCCCCAGTTAATGATGTCTGGCAAGCCCCGCCCACCATCAAAAACGTCTGGCAGTGGCCATTCCTCAATCAGGGGACCATGACAAACAATTTACAACAGGTTCCAAGTGGTAACCTCACCAACTGATCTAGCCCATTTTTGGGGGTATCATCAAACGGGGGCGTCTGCCGGGGGTAACCCACCACTAAAAATGTCTGGCAGTGGTCATTTCTCTATCAGGGGACTATGATGAACAATCTACAACAGGTTCCAAGTGGTAACCTCACCAACTGATCTAGCCCATTTTTTGGGTGCCAGTTTTACCCCCTCCTTGCCACACCCACCCGAGGGAACCCGGCAGACGTGCTGTTCCTCTATCTGGGGACCATGCCAGACATCATAGTACCCATAAAAATTGGTAACCTTCCCAACTAGTTAGACCCCCCCGGGCTCCTGGACTAGAAACCACTGTTTGTCCTAGCAAAAACCACAGTTCTGCCATTTTTTGTGGAAAAGAGCGGACAGGTAGGGACAAATTCTTACTATTACTAAATAACCTAACTTTAGTTATTACTCAACGTTGTATGACATATCGACGATGGCAACAACAAGAAAAGCCTCGACTACAAAGCCAGACACTTCGAAAGAGAAAAATGATACTCCAAAACCAGGTCAACAGACTCAGCACGAGGCGAGAGGCAATGGTGGCTCATTTGAGGCTAAAATATTAGCGGAGCTAGCAAAGATCAGATCTGAGAATTTGGAAGGACATAATCAAACCCTCAGAAAGCTAGAGACATCAATGGCAGAACTGAAAGGGGAAATGACAAGATTAGAGAGAAGAACTACAGAGGTAGAAGAACGTGTAAGTGCTACTGAAGATGAGGGGAGATGATATGAGAGGGCCATACGCTATCTGCTACGCCGAGAGAAAGATTTGACGGGCAGGTGTGATGACCTACAGAACCGAATGAGACGTAACAACATGAGAATCTACAGGGTAACTGAGGGGAGCGAGGGGAGAGACGTGAGGAAATTCGTCGGAGAGTTGATTCACGCAGTGCTAGACCCAATACCAGACGTCTCTATACAAATAGAAAGGGCACACCGCTCATTGACATCTGAGGCAAAGAAACCCAATGATCCTCCCAGGTCCCTGATCGTCAGGTTCCTTGACTTCGCCGTCAAAGAGAAGATACTACGACAAGCATGGAGCCAAACGTTAGTATACAATGATGAGCAAATATACTTCGACCACGATTATTCTCCGGAATTGCAAAGGAAGAGGGCGAGCGTGAGATGGGCGGCTAAACAGCTGAAAAAGAAGGGCATTAAAGCCAAGTGCCTTTATCCAGCACAACTCAAATTGATCATGGAAACGGGAGAACATACGTTCTCCACGTTGAAGAATGCCCTCCCAAAACTGGCCGAGTACAACATCTATCCAAAGATCGACGAAAGAACGCAGGTGGAGGATGAACTGCGCCTCAGCGGGTGGCAAGTCGTGGGCGAGACGGACGAGGCAGCAGTGGTTGGCGAACCATCCGCGGAACGCGAGGCTATTGAATAAGTGGGGGAGTCATCATCGTCGAGAGTTTTTTTATGTACCAAACGTTAGGACTATCATCGCTTCTTCTTTTCACTGGATGGAGCTCAACTGAACTTTGAGTTGGCCACACTCGCATTGAGCAGCAACCGACGCGAGAGCAAGACGGCAGCGGCAAAGACACTTTGTGTGAACCCCACAGAGGACCTGTCACCATCCTCTGCCCAGGATACACCGGGATATGGTTTGCTTAATTTACAGGGCCTGGTTTTCTTACTGTGTTATAGGCTTTTAGCAAACTTATTGGGCATGTGGAAGTAAACTGTTCTGGGTTTTACATGTTTTATATTTTGTTTTATTTGTTGTTGTCACCTGGAAAATAGGCCTACTAGTTGGGTTACTGATGCAAAAATGTTATTACATGGATTTAAATGCAAAAGGTATATAAAACAGCATAATAACAGGTATGCATAGTTTGAAGTGTATTACTTACAATGTGAAGGGATTAGGCAACCCAATCAAAAGGGAAAAAATATTGAGCCATCTAAAAAAATTACAATGTTCTATAGCAATGCTCCAGGAAACTCACTTGTCAGAGAAAGAGCACCTTAAACTTAAAAGGGAATGGGTGGATCAAGTTTTTAGTTCGTCATTTGAAAATGGGAGAAGGCGAGGGGTGGCCATACTCTTTAATAAATCAGTATATTTCAGTCATACAGAAATGGTTAGAGATAAGGAGGGTAGATATATTATTGTAAAAGGAGATATAAATGGCATAAAACTAACTCTGCTCATTTTATATGCCCCAAATGAGGATAGCCCTGATTTTTTTAAAGATATAGCTGGATTACTAGCAGGCGTAATGGAAGGGGTGGTTTCAATTGGCGGAGATTTTAATTGTATCTGGAGCCAATATATGGATAGATTGCCAGCAGGGGGCAGCACTATATCTAGAAAGTCATCTACACTGCATGCAATGGCAAGTGAACTTGGCCTAGTGGATGTATGGAGGCGTTTACATCCCAGAGAAAAAGATTTCACCTTTATGTCACAGGTACATGGCAGCTATTCCAGGCTGGACATGATACTAATATCAGGACCAGATCTGTATAGGGTTAAAGAGTGCAAAATAGAGCCAATCACCATATCAGACCATGCGCCAGTCACCTTAAAGATGGAATTAGGGCCAAAAAAATCCTTTAGGTACTGGAGACTCAATGTATCACTACTTAATGATGAAATTATTAAACAAGAAATTCGTCAGGAATTAAAACACTATTTTGAGGCAAATGAAGACGACACAATTTCTCCAGTAACTTTGTGGGAAGGGGCTAAGGCTGTGATGAGGGGTTGTATTATTGCAATTTCATGTAGACTAAAAAAGCAGAGGGTGAACAGTCAGAACAAACTAGAAGAAAAAATAAAGCAACTAGAAAGAGAACATCAACAATCTAACAAAGAGGAAACTTTACAGGCTACGAAGGATACAAGGAAAGATTTGGATGACCTATTAACATATAAAACAGAAGGGGCTTTAAGATTTATAAATAGAAAATACTACAAAATGGGGAATAAAGCAAGTCGACTACTAGCATTCCAACTACGAAAAGCACAAAGTAACAGGGCAGTTCACAAAATTAAAAGCCCTGATAATGGTGAAACCCTAACACAACCCACAGACATCACAAAGGCATTTGCCACGCATTTTAGAAAGCTATATGAGGAACAGTCAGACCCACAAAGAAATGAGAAGATGGAGTCTTTTTTCAGCTCCATCGACTTGCCTAAACTGACATCAGAAGAGGCAGACATGGTGTCAAGGCCAATCACAGAAGAAGAAATAAAAAATACTATTGTACAACTCAAAAATAACAAATCTCCTGGAACCGATGGTTTCTCAGGGGAATATTATAAAGCCTTTGTAGGTGAGCTGACTCCAATCCTGTGCAATGCATATAATTATGCATTAGAAAAAGGACAAGCACCTTCATCTTGGTCAGAGGCGATCATAAGTGTTATCCATAAAGAAAATAAGGACCCAACCCTATGTGCATCATATCGCCCCATTAGCCTTCTGTGTGTTGATTTTAAAATCCTCACTTCAATAATAGCAAAAAGAATTCAGAGAATAATTCACAAGCTGGTAAAGCCTGACCAAACTGGGTTTATCACAAATCGACATGGTGTTGATAATGTGAGGAGAGCCCTACATTTACAGTTTATTGCAGCCAAAAGAGATACTCCTTCAGCACTTCTCAGTTTGGATGCACAATCCGCGTTTGATAGAATTTCTTGGGCTTTCCTACTACATACTCTCCGACACATGGGCTTCAATGACACGTTTACTAACTGGATACGCCTGTTTTACAAAGACCCTAAATCTAGGGTGAGAGTAAATGGGTATTGCTCAGACTTTTTTCCACTTAGTCGTGGCACTCGCCAAGGAGACTCCTTATCTCCTTCTTTATTTGCCATAAGCATAGAGCCACTTGCAGAACTAATAAGATCAAACCCTCTCATACTGGGGATCCCTGATGATGGAGGGAGTCAACACAAATTAGCCCTTTTTGCTGATGACATATTGTTATTTATAGAAAGGCCCATGGATTCAATCCCTGCACTCTTAGATAGCCTTAATAAATACAGTGAAATATCTGGATATAAGATAAACACTAGCAAATCAGAAGCAATGATGATAAGTGGTGAATGGCCTCAACAATTAGACAGTATAGTATCATTTAAGAAATCCAAAAATGGGTTTAGATATTTAGGAGTTATCCTGACACCGAAACCATCACAGCTTTTCCACTATAATTATGACAAACTAATTAAAGAGATCTACCAAGATCTAAACAGATGGGATGTGCTACCTCTGTCCTTCTTTGGAAGAATAGAGTCTGTAAGAATGAATGTTTTACCTAGGCTCCTCTTTTTATTTCAATCTTTACCGATTTTGATTCCACAAAAAAACAATGAAATGTCTTGAAAAGCATATCTCAACATTTATTTGGCAAAATAGAAGGCCAAGAATACATCTAAAAATACTGATGGCAAGCAAAAAAAGGGGTGGGCTGGGTTTGCCTAATCTTAAATTATATTACTGGGCAGCCCAACTCAGGGCGATAGTGGTATGGATGACCAATGCTGAAGAAACTGGATGGCTATCCATTGAACAGAATTCTTTATCTGGGATACCATTGTCTGTACTTCCTTTTCTGGACCGAAGGGCTCAGAAAAAGATAAAAAATAGAAAATATGTGGATTAAACATACGCTAAAGATTTGGAACACTGTACAAAAACAAATAAAAGGCTCTGTGGCGTTATCAAAGGTGATGCCTATTTTGGGAAACTTTGATTTTCTCCCATCATTAACAGACTTGGCATTTAAGAGATGGGCAGAAAAGGGTCTAGTCACCATTGACCAATTGTTTGAAAACAACACACTTAGATCATTTTCACAACCCCAGGAAAAATTTGTTCTGCCTATGAATGACTTGTTTAGATTCATGCAGATACGAAGCTATCTCACCAGACACTCCGACTGAGATTATATAAAAAGAGATCCAATGGAAGTTGAAAGTTATTTTATCATGGTTTCTCAACATAAAGTTTCATCAAAACATCAAGTGTCGTATATTTATAAAAGTCTTTTGACAGATACCTCAGACAATACCTTACATATTAAAAGTGAGTGGGAATTAGGTTGGGGACCACGCCCATATATTCTGGGACTCTCCAGCGATACAAACGTTTTGGAAGAACATTAAAGAAGACTTGGACACTGTCTTCAGAGTTGACATTCCTCTGGACCCTTTAATTTTTGTGCTGGAGATAATTCCAGAGAACTTGCTTTCCAAGGACCAGTGCTACATGTTGCATATTCTGTTAATGACAGCGAAGAAAATGATTACTGTTAATTGGATGCAGACATGTACACCCACAAAAGCTCAATGGTTACAGAAGATTAAACAGATAAAAACAATGGAAAATATGACTGCTATTTTACAGTTCAAACTACCACTATTCATAAGAAGATGGACCCCAGTAATCCTGGGACTGAAATTAGACTAAAACCTTTGTGATGATGTTGAAGTTTGGTATCATGAATCTAATATGACCCTGTATAACCAAGTGATATTGTATACTATTGTATATATTGTATATATATATATTGTATTACTATAATGACCAGGTGACCTTTTTTTTTTTTTAAATTAATATTTTGTTATCTTGTAATTGTTTTTTTTTTTTTTTGGGGGGGGGGGGGGTTGCATTGAATGTGTGTTTGTATTGCCTGGAAGTTTGATATGGGCAATAAAGTTCCCAAAAAATTTTTTGCACTGCCTTACTCAGAGAACGGAAAGTACAGGAGAAAGGTAAAACTCGATTATTTAACTCAAGGGTAGTTGATAATAATAATAATTAAAAAAAAAAATAATAATAAAAGAAATCTATTCTTAATATCTTCTGACCTCAAATTAAAAAATCCTGGAGCGCATTCTTTTAATCCAATGTATCTGGCAGAAACAATTGTTATTTTGGCTTTGTCCGTGCTTTGTCTGTGCTCTGAATCAACTCCAAATCTGGTAATGTAACCTGTAATACATTTTGAAAACAGTTGTTTACGTCAAAGTTTTGAAACTTTGTTTCTGTTTTTGCGTAATAATTTGAAACACATTGTACATTGTATGTATTGGGAGGAGGAGGGGCATTTCAGATGCATATAGTGTTTTTATTTTTTGGCTGTATTTTCCAGATATGGTGGTGGATGTGACAAGCACATATATGAGTCGTGAGCGGACACAGGATTGGAGGGATCGGGGACGCTCGCATGAGCGGAAAAAACATGCGTCCTCTGATGATCCCAAGATGCGCTACTATTCGTGTGAGCGGTACGGCAGCAAGGAGAAGGGCCATGCTCATGCTGCCGCCGGACCCAGCCGCTCCACCTCAGCTGGGGAACACCAGACGTTGCACCTCAAACAGGTTTGTGAATGGCAGAGATGGGACCAAGCAGTGTTAATTTTGCCATCCATTTTTTTTATTTAGTCTTAGTCTTAGTCTTGTGTCAAAGTCCATTCTTAGTCTTCGTTGCTTTTAGTCTTTCAAAAATCATTTTTGTTTAGTTATTATTTAGTCGACTAAAAGTCCTCAACATTTTTGTCTAGTTTTAGTCTAAACATTTTAGTCTTTAGTTTAAGTCACAATACAATAAAACACAAGGCCTTTAGTAATGCACTGAGACTTGGTTATTGCCATTCTGGTAAAGCAGTCAATAGTGCATACAAATGTGAATATGTCGCTGGTGCTACGTATTCGTAAAGGGATTTTTGTTTTGTTAGAGAAGCTTCTCCCCCAATATTCGTTAGGGTCAGTCTGCTAAAAGTAAAATCGGTGGATGGATTCAGCTGTAATTAATCATTTTTTAAATCCCATAGTGTCCCTTTAAAGGTTAATTACCAATTAACAATTAATTTATAGGTTTTAGTTGTGGTTGTACCAATTTATGTCTGAGCCCCCCAAAAAAGTCTACGTTTTGGTCATTTTTAGTCTTTCACAAATCATTTTTGGTAGTCAGAATTTAGTTGAATAAAAGTTAGTTCTTAGTCTTAGTCACTTTTAGTCTTTCACAAATAATTTTTGTTTAGTCATTATTTAGTCGACTTAAAGTCCTCAACATTTTAGTCTCGTTTTAGTCTTTCACAGATCATTTTTGTTAGTCAGAATTTAGTCGATTAAACTCTCAAAAGGTTAGTCGACTAATATATTTAGTCTTAGTCTAGTCGACAAAATTAACACTGGGACCAAGTCACTAATTTGCAAGTTACAAGTAAGTCTCAAGTCCTTCCAATCAAGTTTTTTTCATGTAATATTTTCACATACACATGCAGGAATTGGAATACATAGTATCATGGCTCATGGTTCAGTACCATCTGAACTAATTTAGATATTTGCTTTGGGTTATTAAGTTGTTGGAAGACTCAGCAACCCAGGCCCATTCTCCGTGTGTCTGAGGTTGTGAAATAGCCAAAGAACCTGATGCTCCCACCAGCATATGTAACTGTGGGAACTGTGCTTAGTCTCATTCGACCAAAGAAGCCCTGCAAACCTGCCTAGATGATTGTTACTGACCTAGCCTCATCTGCAGTTTTCTTTTCAAGAAAGGCAGCTGCTGGGCTTGCCACAGGGCCGTCTCTAAAGAATGGGCTGAACGGGCTGCAGCCCCGGGCATCACCGCTAGAGGGGGCCTCCGGTCGCGGAATGTCAACAAAAAATAATAAAAGAAAAAAAAAGAAAACGAGCGAAAATGTCAAGCCATAGGAAACAGGAGAGCGGAGCAAAAAAACGAAAATTAGTAGAAATAAAAAAGGAAAGAGCCAAAGAATTATTACAGAAAACACTCAAATTAACCAACCTGTGGGGTAGTCAGCCTGCTTCAGCGGCTACCACCAGCAAAGATTTTTTCGGTAGAACTACACAGTTCTGGTCCTCCTTGCGCAACTCTCGAGCAGCATGTGGCTCACCTTTGCAGCTCGCAAGGTTAGTCTATTGTACGGTCAGCATGAAAAGGGTACTGTTGTGCTGGCTGTCTATCAGCTGTCAATAACGCCACGCGGACTTACTAAAGCCCTGATCAAAAAGCGAACCGCGAGATATTACATTCCTCACGCAACGTTTTGGTATCTACATGGCGCTGTGCGTGCATAGTAGGCTGCATCAACATGGTAGGCTATGATTTCGCGACATCGGCAACTTCGTCAGCATTTAAGATAGTGTTAGTCATGTCAACGTTATTGTTTTGAAAGATGTAATTGCTGTCAATGCCAACAGACAAGAGACAGACAAATAGCAACAGATAAGAGAGAAGGTGGGAGTCTTTGACAGTGAGAGAAGGCGGGACATATTTAACATATAGTTTTTTTAAGTGACAAGTTTTTTTTTTCTTGTAGGCCCATGTAGACCATCCTAATTTGAGTTTATAATTTCTAATATATCAGTTTCAGTAGCCTACAATCTTAAATAGCCCTAGTGTAATATTGTATGCAATAATTTGTTTCATTAGTAGGCCTACATTGGATAGGCATATAGCTTACTACATTTAGACTGATAGATTGGCAAATAGCCTACATTTCCATTGTGGAATATTATATTAGACCTACATAGGTTATCTACACAGTACATATGCAAATTATTATTAATTATTTTATTTTATTAATTTAAAAAATATTTTTATTTTATTTATTATTTATTTTATTTATGATTTATTATTATTTTTGGGTTTCGCGCGCTATGCGATTAATCGCGATTAATCACAGAAAGTCATTGAGTTAATGCGATTAAAGATTTTCATGTTTGCCCACCCCTAGAAATAATATCACCAGTTAACTTTAAACAGTATCTGTCATAGATTGGTAGGCCTACTGTGTACGCTGATGTGTCAGTGGGTTTGTGTGACGTCATGCGTCAGAACATGATATGAAGGGCCCCATCCGGGTAATTAGCCCCGGGCCTCAGAAAGTGTTAATCCGGCCCTGGCTTGCCATCATATTGGGCTTTGGGGCCATCATCACAGTAGAGGCCCTTATCTAAAGGCAATGCATATCAGAGTCCAATTGAGGCTTGCCTGTGAACATTTGAAAGTAAAAAATGAGTTTTGAAAGTCTCTGCTCATGCTTGGATGCATGAATGCGGCCTCTGTGAGGTGAATAAAGGGATAGGCCTGAAACCTTTATAATACATTTTCCACAATTAAACATGGCGGTGGATGTATCATTCTGTGACAGCCTCAGCCACAGGAAACCTTGTTTGAGTGTACGGTACCATGAAAAAAGAAGGCTATGAATTATAACGATAGAATATCTCCGCTCCACCTCAGTTGGAGAACACCAAATGTTGCACCTCAAATAGAACTTTGTTTCCCAAAAAACCTTAAGTAGTACTTAAGCCTAAGTAGTACTACCGACATTGGCAACTCATTCTGAGCATTAACTTACCTCGGCGCTTGCTGTTGCACATTACACCTTGTGGCCTTTCGGAATGCGGGGGTCAGTATAGCACTGCTTTTGCAGAGCAGCGTAATCTGTTTCAGTGCAGCTCATTGTTCATTGATCCTTACCCCAGTTTTAGTAGTGGAAATACAGTCAGCAAATTGCAAGTTTTATTTGACATTGGGCATTTGATAGTAACACAAGAGTGAGCCCTAAACAAGACCGCCACGTGAATTTAAACTCGACGGTAATATTAAAATAATCTGTCCTGCAATTATGGTCTCCTAATTCCGCCCCCTAATTTATAGTTGATAATTGTTCATTATATCTGCACTATTCAAGTCAGGAACGGATATCCTTGCATATCGAATTTGTATGTCTACAATTTGAACAGGTAAAGGTCAAACAGACATGGGCAACATTGTAATGAAGGGTGTCCAGTAACGCCAGCATGAGAGAGATGGAATTTTAAATTTGGCGACGACATTCTGACTTCAGAACTGACATCGGCCCCTTCCCCTGTCCACTTTAGGACCACCATTATTCAACCGTTTCCACAACCTAACTGATCACAATTGCTTCATCTCTTAAACCAGGACTAAGAATATGAATGAAATTAGCACAACAGAGTAATGGAATAATAAACCGTAATGGAAATACTGAGGAGACATGAAATCAAGCGGACAGAGTTGGGAGCATATGGTGAATTGTGCTCAAGATATATTTTGAACATGCTGGACGTTAAACGCCAAATTACGACAGAAAGTGCGGTCAATATGAGCTAATACTGTTTATTACCTGATCTACAGAGTTGCCTACCCACAAATATAAGGTAGCACAGCTAAACAGTAGGTTGAAGATGGAGTAGTCTATTGGTGCTTGTAAACATTTCTTCCTCTCAATGCGCCGCAGCGTGTGCCAGACCATTTTTGGGTGGAACTATGTTGCTTGTTTTGTTACACCGTGTATCAAGCAAGCCTGTCTAACTTTTTTGTGAAATGTCAAGATATTGTTACAAATAGTCGGGGCATCAGCCTACCGCCACATGTGTGATGAGCACAAAAACACGAATTGAACCACACAAATAGAAGCTGTGTGCGCCTTGCGTGAGACTGAAAATATTGTCAGACAAGGATAGCCGTCCCATGCTTTAAGTGTAATGCTAGAATGCTGTAATGGTTTTTAGAAGAAACTCAAAAAAGTAACCCAAGCGGTGGCGAGACACTTTCGATTCTGTTAATTCCACGAAGCGTCAGAAAGTCACAAAAGGCAGTTCATTCCACTGTCCGTAATTTTACCAAACGAAAAATGTATCCACATAGAAGAAAACAAATCTTGAGTTTCAATAGAGCTTCAAATCTTCAAACAATGTGAGAATGAGTAGATTAGCCTACTGGCTTTGTGTTGCCTGCCTGACGGCTTCCTGATCTAGCGTGGATAACAAGCTTTGTGGAGTTTGCACTACATACAGATTTTGCCCTTTGGCAGTGAGCAAAGAAAATAAAGAAGTCGAATGTTTTTTGGAGAGGTTGGATATAGGTTTTTCGGATCCAACTCGGCAGGGGGAAGTTTACCAAGAACTATGGAATGTTTTCCCAAGCCTGCTTTTGTCGCCCCTTAACACGCCGACATGTTGCATTTAGTGTTGGGTTCATAAAGGCTATGCTTAATTGTGTGCTGTACGTGTGGCAGTGTTAATAATAGCACACACTGGCCATTTCACCATTCAACACTCAGTGAAGTGTAAACTGGCATGATATTGAAAAGTTTCGGGATTGTGAGAAGTGGCTTGCTTGGCGACTTGTTCAGGATCGTGGGGGAGTTTCCATTTGAACACATGCGAAGCCCTGTTTATTTAAATTAGGCACTATGCAGAAGCCGAACCCACCATGAGTGACAATATGCGGGGGCCGTGGTCTAAACTGTGCGCTGACAATAGCCTATGTGTTTGCAAATGATAGCAGACCTCGCGGCAAAGAGCAAGGGGGATTCGTTTCATGCACTGAGCACTGAGCTGGAACATAGGCCTATAAAAGAAACTACAGCACTTAGTCTATTCAGATGAACGTTCTCTTGCTTTGGTCCGAAACAAATGTTTTTAACTTTGCCTTACATGTTTAACTGTTTTTAACTGTGTCAGTATAAAAAAAGCACACGCACACAAATGAGGCCTGGCCCAGATCAATAGAATAATCTTAAGTGACAAACAATTAGGGCCTATACAAATATGCAATTTAAGTTGTTTTGGCCACTCCTTGGAAAGGGACTGAGTATTAGGGTGATAAATAAAACCCTTCTACTGTAGCCAGTTTATTTTGTGCGATATTGACCATATTTTCTCAGGAATTACTATCTACAGTCCTTTTGTTAAACCTGGCCTTTGAGGGGCGCTTCTGTGGGCCAGGGGTGGGCTGAGGTGGTGGAGCTGCAGCATTAGGTCTGGCAGGCATAAAAACGGTTGTCATGTTTGTAATGGTAAATGGTAAATGGACTGCATTTATATTGCGCCTTTCCAATCCTTCGATCACTCAAAGCGCTTTGCATTGTATGCCTCACATTCACCCATTCAAACTCACATCCACACACCGGTGGCTGTGGCCTCCACGCAGGGTACCACCCTGCCACCCTGCAACTCCTGTTGTGCTGTGAATGTACAAAAGAGGTGAAGTAAGCGGAGAAAATACAAAAGGAGTAGTTTGGGTGGAGTGGGTGGTGAAGTGGTACACAAGGGGTATGGAAGCTGCAGGGGTGGGTCAGGGAGGCTTCATGGCACAATGCCATATTGTCCCCCTTGTCCATGCCTGGCATCTGTGTTCATCGACAGCCTAGAACTAGTGCTGTCAATCGATTACAATATTTAATCGCAATTGATCACATAAATGCCATTGTTTGCCATTTTAATCGCATAATTATGTCTCATTTATCATTCATCATTGTAATACTTTTATTGATGTAGGCCTACAAAAATGGCTAGGTTTGTGCAAAAAATAATAAGAAATAATTGAAAACAATGAGTGTTAGACACTGACATCTGCCCTAATGGCATGTGATAGGCTATTTAAAAAATATGGGTGAGAAAAATGATAACAAAAACATAAAGGCTTATACACAAAAGACACACAGACACTTATAGGATATTTAGTTTCCAGTGACAAGAGGGGCGAAAATGGGCCTCATACAGCAGTAGGGCTGTAGTGGGAGCAGTGTGGGATGTGTCTCCTTGGCATTTTTTAAGGCTCAATGACATTATAAGATCATCTGATAGCCAATAGGCTATGCAGACTAATACATTAACAAAGATTCTTAGTCAGAAAAGTAAACCAATAAGCCTGGGGATAAGACTTTTCAAACAAAGCTAGAACTTATGACAGCTGTCATTCATAATGAGAAGTTACAAATGTAGTGGACGTAGGGGAGGAAACGACACCTCTTTTTGTCAACAAGAACACAGCATGATGCTCTGTTGATCATATGCAACAACCAATAATAGCTCTTCAAGTTGCTCAAAACTTTGTTTGTAGTCTTAAAATGAATACAGGATTCAAAACTAACTATTTGGGGACTGTTTAAAAGTATGCAATGTTTATAAAATAGTTTGTTTTAGGAATAGCACTAGTTAGCTGCCAGCAGAGTGTAAAGCCATCAACAGTGTTAGCAGCTAGCTGCAACTATTGTTCAGCCAATTTGAAGTCCTTCAGCACAGCACACCGTTTGCAACAAATGTTAGTCCATAACTGTCAAAAACGAGGCATATAGAGCTTTGTAAATCATTTGTTTACAGGCTGATACCGTCTGTGTTGCCTCTGCAATGCACAGACTGTAAAGTAGTGATGTGTCGTTCACGAACGAACCGGTCGTTTTGAACGAGTCCTTGAAGTGAACGAAGCGAAATAGTTCCCCACCTCTCGTTCTCTTCGTTCATTGGTGAATCACCAGTCTCCGTCACTATTGTCAGTAGCAGAAGTGGTCGTACAATGAGCATTTTAATCTGTGCAAAGGGTTGCCACTTTACCTCTTAACGTGGTAGGTTACTGCTATCAGAGCTTTTACACATACCAGGTATTTAGTTCATAATTTAGAGCTCAGCAGCTCACCTAGTCAGCAATATAGTCCACAGTTCACAGCTCTGAACGAGCTGAGCTCTCATTTGTGAACGAGGAGCCAGTGAAGCCAATGGTTTCCATGACCACGAATAAACAACTTAATGTCACAGAGACAAATGCATACTTCTAGTTGTTAATGCAACTTGTAAATGAGCCTTTATTCTTTTTTAATGGGTGCTACTGTTCAATAAATACAATAAATCTGCAAATTAGGTTTCAGTTGATAGTGTTGGACAAGAGGAGCACCTTAGACCTACACAGCACAGACAGCTCGCGAACGAGAAGGGTAAGCCTTTCAACCAGCCTGCATACCCTGGGCACATAGTAACAGTCTCCATGACCATGAATAAACAACTTAACATGGCAGAGATAAAGGCCTACTTTCTTGTTAAATGTAGCTTGTAGTTGAGCAAACAGCTATACAATAAAATGAAAATCAGCTTAGCAAATTGCGATGTTTGGGCTTGCAGTTGGTGACAGTCAGTAATGTAGATAATAATAGCCTTATGTCGGGTGTTGTGTGGAACTAGATTTCATTGCACAGTTCTTTAATGAGTCATGAGGCTTATCAGGGTGCTTTTGTGACATGAAAAACTATTATACTGTGTATTTATGTGACCAACTACACAGCTAACTTTCGGAAACAAAACTGTTATGTTTCAGTTGATGCAATGTCTCGTTGTCTGAACAAAGACATTTGACATTCAGTGACACACTTTTTTAAGCACATTTCATACCTGGCCAAAGCTTCAATTAGCTAAATAAATCGAGACCATAACCAGTGTTGGGAAAGTTCATTTTGTACGTGAACTAGTTCAAGTTCAAGTTCACAGCTCTCAGAATGAACTAGTTCGTTCATAGTTCATATTTTTTTTCAAAATGAACTAGTTCATTCATAGTTCACAAAATAAATGAACTAGTTCATTTCAGTTCATCCCCCCCCCCCCCAAAAAAAATCTAAATTCATTGACAAAGCCCATATAAATGCTCCACAGATTTTTTTCAAAGATTTTTTCCACAGCCATTATTTAATTTGTTGATTAGTGTTAACAAGGAAATTGCTGGATATAACTGTATTTTAGTTGTGCATTACAGCAGCGGTTTATTATTAGCCGTAGTAATAGAGAGTATAGTCCTTAACTGTGTTTTCTGCAGTGTTGGGAAAGTTAATTTTCTACTTCATAGTTCAGTTCACAGCTCACCCCCCATGTTGAAAAAAAGTGTAGGCCTAATTGACAAAGCCCATATTTAATTCGTTTTAACAATGAGATTGTTAAATATTAATCTTACTGTATTTTAGTTTTAGAGTGGTTTATCAGTAGGCCTAGTAGTCCTTTACAGTGTTTGTTGTTTAGACACTGTGTGCTGAGCGATTTCACTTCTTTTCGGTTACTGTATGGACAGGACTTAAAACGGGTGAGTGGATTCTGTAACGTTTTCCTGCACTGTTGTTCTGTCTCATGCGCGAAATTTGCCATCCTGCAACATGCCAGTAGGCTATACAGATTTCTC
Source organism: Engraulis encrasicolus (assembly GCF_034702125.1). NCBI lineage: Eukaryota > Metazoa > Chordata > Actinopteri > Clupeiformes > Engraulidae > Engraulis > Engraulis encrasicolus. Next base: position 56,868,574 of record NC_085867.1, read on the forward strand.
TTGTTGTTGGTGGTGCTGCGCGCGGCGCATTTTTAAATTAAATAGTGAAGCGAGAGCACTCCACACTTATTCCAAACGCCATGAAGACGGTCGCTAGAAGCGTTAATAAAAAGTCACCGGGAAGTCAGAAAATTCGCACATTGCTGGCTGGTTGCTGGCCGCTCTGATTTTAAATAGAGCTATGTCTGCTGTTTGATTGGTCCTGCCTCTTTGCACGAGACGAAAGGCAGTCTGAAAGAATGGTGTCTGACGCTGTTAGAGAGAATGGATAAGACATAATACTAGACTCTCTGACACACGTGTTTAGTCACGGTTTCTGCAGGAATATTAATGAAATCTGGTAACTACGGAATGAACGGAATGATGAACTAATGAACATGTCGTTCATGGGCTCCAGAATGAACGCGTTCATAGCTCATTCATCATCTTATAAATATTGTACGTTCAGTTCACGTTCGCTCAAAATATGAACTCGTTCATGAACTTTCGTTCATTGAATGCGTTCGGGTACATCACTGACCATAACCCACCATAATCAATACGTTGTATAACACGTCATGTGGTAGGCCTATTTCTGGCTAGGTTTCTGCCAAGATGTGAGGTTCCATGCCAGGGATTTCACATTATACCCGAATAGACAATGTCATTATCTAAGCTCTTTTTGCCACACAGCATGTTTGGCACATGTGCAGCATTACGCACAAACGTGTTTACAAGATTCGCCTATAGACCAATAAGAAGACAGGACAAATTGTTAAGTGCATTGTTGTCATTGAAAGGATAAAAGGACCATAAATAATGTTAGCCATTCCTCTTCTCCCATTGCCCCATGTTATCTACAGGAGTAATCACGTTATTATTACATATTGTTATGAATGAAAAACAAGGTTTGTTACTCATAAAATCTTCATTTCAATACTACGGTAAAATGTACTGGATACGAGCAGACAACAGCCCTTGAGGTTTGACCAGAAGGTTGCATGTTGATTCGATAAGAAATGTATTGTTATACATGCAAATATTCTCCAAAAGTAAATCGAGTCCAACACAGGCATTATGTGGATGGCTAACGTATGCACAGACATATATAAACACTTTAAGAAAATGTATCCAACTGATCGGAAAGGATAGCTAACGTCCTGTAACAGCTAACTAGCGTTGTGTACCATTCACTTCATTTCGTTGCGAAGCATAAAGCCGTGATATCCCACTGAATAGCCACAGGTACATATTATATTAAAGTAGGCTATTATCACATATCACATAGTGGTGTCAACAATGATCGATTCGGGAGCAAATGAATGTTAAATTAAATAAAAACACTTCAAAACATTGCAAGACTGATACAGACTGATACAGAAAACAGCCAATAAATTGTTGCTCAGTATCTGACTACTTGTATTTCCTCATCATGGCTGAACATTTGCTTTGCGTTCAGTAGAAATGTAATGCATTGCAATGCATTGTAGAATTGAATCGAATCGGATTGGATCTAATAGAATCGAATCGAATCGGATCTACTACCTCCCGAATCGTGATCGGATCGGATCGTGAGGGCAGTGCCGATCCACACCACTACATATCACATAGTGACAATGTAAACCATGATTACTTACCTTGAACAATTGTGTTGACTTGACGGATTGATTTGCAAGTCTCAAGTTTCTCTGCCGACCAATCCGAGCACAAAAAAACAGACAGCCAAAAAACATCCGTCATCGGCCAGAAATGAGAACAGCGAGTTCCCCACTGGTAGAAAATGGACAGTTGGTCATTGGCAAGAAATGAAGCAACCTGCACTACGATTGGCAAGAAATGAAATGGTTTAGCTGAACGTCCATGTTTCAGGTAGCGTCACTACCACCCCGCTCCACCATAGTCTAGTTTCTTGTAAATGCTGAATAAAGCTGATTCTGATTTGTGCATTAGTCTGCAGATGCCCTAACTTTCCCTTTCCTTTTCAGATTGACGTCAATGCCAGGGGCAGCCTGGTGACGCTTGCTTTGAACAGCGGAGGCACACCCAACCGCAGCCGCCGGCAACTCCCTCAGACCCCTCTCACTCCACGCCCGGCCGTCACCTACAAAACTGCCAATTCGTCCCCTGTGGCCGTCGTGCGACCCAGCGGTGCCCAGCAACAATATCCTGTTGTCGTCACTGCATTGAGCTCTGGCTCAGCCCACCTGATGTCACGTGGGCTCTCGGAGCACAGATCTCTGCTAGCCAATAGCGCCTGTTCATCCCCTGTGCCTGTCACACGCATTGGCTCTGTGCCCAGCTTGCTGGCTGCTGAGCCACAACAACAACTCCTCTTCGAGGACACGGACGATTTCCAGGATGCCCTTAGCACTCAACACGGTCTCAGGGGCGCAGAGCCCACCCTGACACAGACGCTCCTCAGTAGTGCCCCAAGCGCCGCAGAAAGAGAAGGGGCCAGGACTGGCTTCTGTGGAGTCCCTAATGGCTACCACTTCACCATGGGTTCCATGAGAGCGACGGCCAGCTCTGTAGCCAGAGGAGCAAGCGGTGGTGGAGGGTGCTACCAGAATTCAGAGAAAGAGGACTGTTGCTGACGACATGACATGGCCAGTGGTGCTAGACAAAAACAGACAGGGTGAACAATGTAATTCACTTCTATAATTCACTTCGATAATTCACTTCTAAGCTCAGAGAGTCATGCTGTAAAGTTTTTGTGTGTGTGTGCATGTAAAGTTTAGTGATTGGAAGTCTGAAAGTTTTTTCTCTCCATGTTGTGAATGTATGTATGTATTTTACTGTAAAAACTGAACACCTGGGAGAACAAGGTTGTGACCCCTTCAGTGGTTGGCACCTCAACAAGACTACAGTGACACACACACACACACACACACACACACACACACACACACACACACACACACACACACACACACACACACACACACACACACACACACACACACACACACACACACACACACACACACACTCGCACGCAATGGTGGTGGTGGTAGCAGTATATTTGTTGTAAGACTAGCTGCCTTCTTATTTTCCACAAATTGTTTAAGAAAGGACTGTTGACTAACAACACATACACATATATGGTACCTTCACATGGGTCATTGAGGGGTATTTATTTTCATTTGAAATGCAGTGTCAAATATTGCAGCAAGTGCCTAACTTTTAATGTGTCACTGTTAGGGCTGTAACGATACTATATCGAACCAAGAAACCGTGATACGCAGTGACACGACACTGTATCACGTTGCAAGAAGGCAGAATCGTGATGCGCTCTTTCAAAGTTCTGCTACCCTTCAATCCAGAAAACTACAGCATGATATGAGGTGATTGTCCTTCCAAGCTTTAAATCACCATCATCATTATTCTTTTATATATACATTATGTGGTATTTTTCTTTCTTTTTTTGATATACTTTTATTTATAACACAACATAATATTATTAACCCGCATTGTGTGTCAAAAAATGTGCTACAAACCGAATTGTGTCTTGGGTGTATCGTTACAGCCCTAGTCACTGTTTGTGGGTAAAATGCAGATTTATGTCGGAGCAGAACATGTACTAACATTATCATGGCCAAAGATGATCAGTACAAGGTACTGCAGGTCTGGCATCTCAAAATAGCAGATATCAGAACAATGGCGAATATTTATGTTTTTACAAAGACAAATTTTTGAAATGATCTTGATCTTGACATTCATTTGGTGTTCATAATGAAATGTTTATATTAGTTTAAAAACATGACACGTAACAGTTATATTGCTGCTATGGTAATAAACATCTATAAGTTTGTTAGATGGGTGTCAATTCAGAGTGAACAACATAAGGGCCTCCGCACACCGGTCCTTTATAATGAAATGTTTATATTAGTTTAAAAACATGACACGTAATAGTTATATTGCTGATAAGCTTGCTATGGTAATAAACATCGGTAACACTTCCAAATAAGGGGCCATAATTAACAGTAAAGTAGCTACAACCGAATACTTAAGTAAGGGTTAATAATCATTACTTAATGCCACATTAGACACATATTAATTGTTATTCAAGCATACATTGAACATTAGTAAGCAGTTACTTAACTATTAGATAACTATTACCTTGTGTTACAAGTTAATAGCATATTATTATTTAACTGATAGATAAGTAAGGGCACAGTTAACAGTTAAGTAGCTATCAGGTTATACTTAACTAAGGACCAAAATTAACACTTAATACAAAAGTAAGGCATAACGAATGGTTGATTAATAGATAGATATTGGTGTTTGGGACCCTTATATTAGAGTTGGCTGTGGATAACTATTGGTTAATTAATCGATAGATATTGGTGTTTGGGACCCTATCTACTGTGACATCTAGTTTTCACTCGTTCAAATCACTGTAATACTGGCAACACGAGACATTATATAGCAAGGATTGGACGTACACTTCTCAATGATGGTGGGGTGATGAGATGTAATTTTTTCATATACAACTTATTAGTTTTAATGGTAAAAACCCTACAATAAATGCAGAACATTATGAAGAGTAATAGTTGTGAAGCAAAACTAAACCATTCCTTTGTGATAATTAAGTTAATGTTTGAGAATATTTGCTCCAAGAAGTGCAGTGCATGATGGCTATGCAATCTACAGACAACAATATTTCGGTATTATTTATTCATTAGATATGCCTTGCTTTTGTATTAAGTAAGTGTTAATTTAGGTCCTTAGTTAAGTATGACATAATAGCTACTTAACTATTAAATGTACCCTTACTTTTCTATTAATTAAATAATTATATGCTATGAACTTCTGACACATGGTAAGGGGCCATATATATAAGGGGCCATAATTAACAGCAAATGAACTATAACCTAATACTTTAGTAAGGGTTAGGGTTAGAATAACTTAACGCCACATTAGACACATATAAATTGTTATTAATTCATATGTTAAACATTAGTAAGCAGTTACTTAACTATTAGATAACTATTACCATGTGTCACAAGTTCATAGCATATAATTATTTAACTAATAGATAAGTAAGGGTACAGTTAATAGTTAAGTAGCTATTAGGTCATAAGTGGTGTATGAAAAAATTACATCTCATCACCTCACCATCATTGAGAAGTGTACGTCCAATCCTTGCTATATAATGTCTCCTGTTGCCAGTATTACAGTGATTTGAACGAGTGAAAACTAGATGTCACAGTAGATTAATTACTTAACTATTAGGTATGCTCAGCCAACTCTATTATAAGGGTCCCAAACACGAATATCTATCGATTAATTAACCATTAGTTATCCTCAGCCAACTCTAATATAAGGGTCCCAAACACCAATATTTATGTATTAACTAACCATTAGTTATGCCTTACTTTTGTATTAAGTAAGTGTTAATTTTGATCCTTAGTTAAGTATGACCTGATAGCTACTTAACTATTAACTGTGCCCTTACTTATCTATCAGTTAAATAATAATATGCTATTAACTTGTAAAACAAGGTAATAGTTATCTAATAGATAAGTAACTGCTTACTAATGTTCAACATATGCATTAATAACAATTAATATGTGTCTAATGAGGCATTAAGTAATGATTATTAACCCTTACTTAAGTATTACATTGTAGCTACTTTACTGTTAATTATGGCCCCTTATTTGGAAGTATTACCTATAAGTTTGTTAGATGGGTGTCAATTCAGAGTGAACAACTTAAGGGCCTCCGCACACCGGTCTGACAAAGTGCGGAGCACTGCTCTGCCAACGTTTGATTCCACTGCTTTCAATACAACCGTACACACTGGCGTCAATGTCCCTGGATGTCTGCGAATGTCAGCTGCCGATTACGGCAGAGCTCTATTTTGTCGGAGCCGTGCCTTGTTTAGCAATGCTCTGCTGTGATGAAATTGACCAGTCGTTGTTTGTAGCGTGTCTGCACCGGTGTGCGGGGGTAACTGAAACGGTCTGAACCAATTTTTCTGCAGTGCTGTCGAAACCGGTATGTGGAGGCCATCAGTGTGGTTGCCATGCAAGCAAGAGAATCCCCATCTGGCTGTGGCTTGTCTTTAAGCTGCAACCTGTGATTAATGAGTTTTTGTGGCTAGTTCATCCTGTACACAACATTTTACACAGAAAAGGGTATGGCAACCTACTGTGATGGTTAGTGGTCCAACTCATTATTAATCAGTGAATTTCATAAAAAAATCCTGAATAAGTGCTTTTCTATGTTCAGACACATATTCGGGAAATTGAACTGCATATAAAGGCATCCATTTTTCCCTTCCTTACTCATGCTGCAATTCCATCATACGTAGAAGAATATAGGTAGCTCACGTATCATTATTTTCTTAAATAAAAAAAGAAACAATATGTCCTATTGCAGTGCGTGGTAGGTGATACTGAAAGGCCTGAAGGCGCCATGTAGCAAATGAAATGCATTATTCATTTTATGATAAGATTTTTTTTTACATATTAGCCCAATTTCCTTCCTGCATTGGCATTAGTTTTGTTTTAGTTTTAAGTATCAGAATGGAAGTCCAATTAAGGTCAATTCTGCTTTCATATTTTTTTTAAATTATATCTACAAATGAGGAGTACCAAAAAACTGGTGTAAAATGTATAGAAAGCGTCTAATGGCTGACATACCACTGTTTTGCTGAAATTATTCTCGTTTTAAATCCATACTGTGAGAGGTGGCCAAATGGCCAGTGGACTAAAAAGACTTCCTGGCGCGGGGTACGTTGTACTCTTTATGGAAGGTCAGCCGTTTTGCCTTCACTTTTAATCCATTTTTTTTTCAACTTCTACAATTAGGCCATAGTGAAAGAGACGTATACTTTTTAATGCCAAAAAGCAAAAGAAACTGTTTTTTCCTTCCAATTCGTATGATCTTTTTGTGTACCAAGTACCATGTGGGGTGTTGACTGTTGACTTAGAGCAGTCAGACTATGCAACAAAAAGACACTTTAGATCCAGTTAGCCTGCGTTGTAGCTTTTTCCTTCCACTTTCCCTGGAAAATATCAGAGAGGCAAACCAGAAAATTTATCCTAGCTCTGCTTCATCACTTTTTTCCTCACTTAAATTGTAGTACACTTGTACGTCTCTGAACACATTCACATTTACAAGTTAAAATGAAATATGTGAATAATAATGCAATGCGAAATTGCATTGAAGTCTACTCTATTTTTTTAATGTGTGTGCACACATCTGGGTGGTTTGATAATGCCATCGCATATACAGTATCTTGCGGAAAGAGAGGTGGAGAAAAGTGTTGTTTGTGCTTTTTGCAGTGGAAAGGACAGTGTATGATAGTGTTGTGTCCTGAACTGATGGTGTGGTTATTCATGTTGATGTCTTTTTTGCTGTTTTCAGGCCAGGCCAAATGGTGCTAATGTTCCTTCCTGCACCAGATATGCTTGCCCACCACATTTCCATAGTTCAACTACATTGTTCCCTGATATTAGACGAGTTTATGAGTACCTCTGTGGTGTTTGTGTCTGCCCAAAATTCGCTTTTTGCAGGGTTTTTCCCATTTTTCATGGTGGTGTTGCGTTGTTTAACCCTAGACCAATATAACACTGGGGCATGGTGTTAGTTTGTCAGCAGGACATTGAGTACCATTGACGGGCTGTGATAGCCTGCCTATTATCGACTCTCAACAATTTAGTCTGACCAAGAGCATAACAATTAACCTTTCCCAAACGGCATGGCTGACCCGCCTCCCTCGGTTTGCTACTGGTTGTTCCCAATTTTTCTGGAGCTCAGAAGCAATATTTGTATTGCTCCTGGCCTGACTAGAAGCAACACTGAAGGTGTTGCATCAGTTGGAGGGTGTGGCCTGGCTAGGCTTTGAAGCTTTGGCTGAAGTAAGAAGTGAACAAGCCTGTCCATGTTCTCCCTATTTCAATACTATTGTTTGATTATTTGCATATTTTAGTTGAGGTGAAGGTATCAATACGTTGATGAAGTGTTTTTTTGCGTCGTGTGCCAGACTGATTGTGTCATGCACAAACACCAGAGGTACTCATATCACATATCAGAGAAAAACATAGTTCTGTGTGGAAATGCAGTGCACTACTACATTACATTACATTACATTTGGCAGGCGCTTTATAACCAAAGCGACTTAGAAACGAGGACATAATCATAATCAACATCACTAGCAGATACAAGTGCACAGGAAATATACAGAACAGCAAGTGAAGATGTATTGTAATAATGTAATGTAATGTAGATGCAGTGCACTTCTCCCATTTTAACCCATTTAAGCCTGTTGCTATGTATATGCTCCATTGACCTAGGCGCCTGGACCGACATAGACACCGTATTCAGGCTCTAGAGATTTTAGTTTTTTTTTAATTAAAAATGTTAGCCACTAGTTACTAGCAACTTATTTCATGTCAAGATATTTAGGTTTTTATAGTTTGAGGGCACCTTTTCCCAAAGCTTTTTGCAGGTGCCTTAGGCTTAAATGGGTCCCGTCGGTTCGGGAACACGATTCAGTTTGAGATTAGGTACGGGAACGGGCACCAGCACAGTTCTCGGTCGCTATTTGTGATCCACTGACTAGCGCTGCCTTCAACTTCCTCTGGTTTGCGCTGATCAACTTAACAGTCATTTCAAGCATTTCATTTTTGTATTAAGAAATGTCCATGAAATTGAGTTGTGTAAAAAAAAATGTAAAAAAAGTGCCTCACTATGGCATTCTGTATATGTAGTGTGTGTCAGTGTGTGGCTCCCAATAGAAAATGATTCATCCCTGCTATGAGATTTTTGGTAAGATAATTGGCCTTCTGAGGAAGACCATAAAGCAAGCCTGATATGGGGGAGAATGAACTCCTGCTTGAGAACTTGGACACCTGGACTTGCATATGATTCAGCGATCTGCTCTGTATGAACATGAAGCCTAATAAAGTTTCTACCTCTACTTTATGTTGCTTGCATGGAACTCCTCATTTGCCGTTTCAATCCACAGAAGGCATCGCACAATAGTCAATAGTAAAAAAAATGTTTTAAACAACCTTTTCGAAAATGGACCATGGTTTTACTGTGAGAACTGAACCATGGTTTTTAGTTACTCATAGTTGTCACGTTTTTTTTAGCACAGTTTGTGACTGGTTTAACCATTGATTGACTATAGTTCAACCATGGTTTAACTATGATTCAACCATGGTTTGACTATGATTTGGCCATGGTTTAACTATGGGTTTAACTACGTTTTAACTATGGATTTACCATCGTTTAACTATGCAAAAAAGGACCATGGTTTTACTATGACAACTAACCATCATTATTAGTTATTGATTACATTACTGTGAGTTGATGCTTTTTTTCCAGAAGTGACTTACGGGCTATTGGTTAGAGTCCTTGAATCAATGTTAGATGCCTTGCTCAAGGGCACTTCAGCCATGGATGGAGATCTACGGAATGTTTAGGGCAGGATTCGAACCTGCAATCCTGTGATCTAGAGTCCAACTCCCTAGCCATTCGGCCAAAGATGGGGCATAGTGTACTGCCTCAGTGGGGGAAAGAAAGGAAAAGAGAGGGGGAAAGGGGGAAAGACAGAAAAGAGAGAATTTATTTTCTTTTTACATACAGACTAATATGAGAGCTTATAAGTCCTTCTACTCAAGTTTTCAACTGTATTTTCTTTTTAAAAACGATATAAATAAATATATACATTTTTGTGCTGTATTAGATGACACTCTTGCCAGGATTTGCACCTGGATCTTCAACCCAATGGATGGCTGTGGTACTTGCCCCATAAGAGTTGCGTGAAAACAGAACCAAAAATGTAAATGAATGTATAATTGCTTAATTAATATATGTGTTGTATATTGCAATTATGGTGTGATTGTAGTTATATATTATATTAGATGTAGTATACATTATGTATGCATTATGTATGCATTATACTAAGACAAAAATTATATAGTGTACCACTTAATCTAACACTGTGGGGTCCGGTTCTCGATTCTGATTGGCTGATAGCTGTGGTCAATCGAGCGTAAACCTACACCTTCCACCTGAAGATACTGTACTATGCGCATCCAAGTTAGACGAAGCGCATCTACATCGGTTATGAGAATATTTTGCAGTTGGAGTAGGGAGTCTGCAAGAAGAGCACATCTTTGCACCATCTGTGGTTGGGGTATCAGTGTGATTGCAAAGACATTTCATTCCTGCTGTGTTAATCGCCTCCTTGTCGAGTTTTTTGTAGCGAGTGTGTGTCTGGCAGCGCGAGGCATGCACGCCGAGTAACGTTGCTGGGATAGCCACAATCACTTCCTCAACCGCAACGGATCAAATTAATTGTCATTAAAGCGTTTTTTAAAGAAATTAAAAGTGTAACAGTGTTAGATAAGCAATAAGCCACTTGAGTCCGTGGGTTGTGATCAATTGATAACAGGCAAGGGGACAGGAGAAAAGAAAAGAAAGATAGAATAAAAGAGAATAAAGAGAAGAAATACAGGAGAAAAGGAAGGAAGAGAAGAAAGAGAAGAAAGAAAGGAGAAAAGGAAGGAAGAGAAGAAAGAGAAGAAAGACAGGAGAAAAGGAAGAAAGAGAAGAAAGAAAAGAAAGAGAAGAAAGAGAAGAAAAGAAAGACAGGTGAAAAGGAAGAAAGAAAAGAAAGGGAAGAAAAAAATGAGAAAAGAAAGAGAAAAGAAATGAAAGAGAAGAAAGAGAAGAAAGACAGGAGAACATGAAGAAAGAGAGGAAATAGAAGAAAGAAAAGAAATAGAAGAAAGAAAAGAAAGAAAAGAAATAGAAGAAAGAAAAGAAAGAGAGGAAAGAGGAGAAAATGAAGAAAGAGAGGAAATAGAAGAAAGAAAAGAAAAAGAAGAAAGAGAAGAAAAAGAAGAAAGAAAGGAGAAAAGAAATAAAAGAAAGAAAAGAAAGGAAAGAAAAAAGAAAGAAAAGAAAGAAAAGAGAAGAAAGAAAAGAAAGAGAAGAAAAGAAAGACAGGAGAAAAGGAAAAGAAGAAAGAGAAGAAAGACAGGAGAAAAGAAAGAAAAGAAAGAGAAGAAAGACAGGAGAAAAGGAAGGAAGAGAAGAAAGAGAAGAAAAGAAAGACAGGAGAAAAGAGAAGAAAGTGAAGAAAGAGAAGTAAGACAGAAGAAAATAAAGAAAAGAAAAACAGGAGAATATGAAAGGAAGAGAAGAAAGAGGAGGAAGGGAAGAAAGAAAAGAAAGAAAAGAAAGAAAAGAAAGACAAGAAAGACAAGAAAAGAGAAGAAAGACAAGAAAGAAAGGAGAAGAAAGAGAAGAAAGACAGGAGAAAAGAAAGACAGGAGAAAAGAAAGACAGGAGGAAAGAGAAGAAAGAGAAGAAAGTCAGGAGAAAAGGAAAGAAGAGAAGAAAGGAAGAAAGAGAAGAAAGAAAGGAGAAAAGAAAGACAGGAGGAAAAAGAGGAAATAGAAGAAATAGAAGAAAGAGAAGAAAGACAGGAGGAAAGAAAGGAAATAATGAAAAGAAAGACAGGAGAGAAGAGAAGAAGGAGAAGAAAGACAGGAGAAAAGGAAGGAAGAGAAGAAAGAAGAAAGAGGAGAAAGACAGGAGAAAGGAAGGCAGAGAAAAAAGAAAAGAAAGAAAGGATAAAAGGAAGAAAGAGAAGAAAAAAAAGAAAAGATAAAAAAGAGAAGAAAGAAAAGAAAACGAGAAGAAAGACAGAAGAAAGAGAAGAGAAAGGAAGAAAGAGAAGAAAAAAAAGAAAAGATAAAAAAGAGAAGAAAGAAAAGAAAGAAATGAAAGATAGGATAAGAAAGAGAAGAAAGACAAGAAAGAGAAGAAAAGAAAGATAAGAAAGACAGGAGAAAAGGAAGAAAGAGAAGAAAGAAAAGAAAGAGAAGAAAGAAAGGAGATGAAAAAATTGAGAAGAAAAAAAAGAAAGAGAAGAAAGAGAAGAAAAGAAAGACAGGTGAAAAGGAAGAAAGAAAAGAAAGAGAAGAAAGAGAAGAAAGAAAAGAAAGAAAAGAGAAAAGGAAGAAAGAGAAGAAAAAAAAGAAAGAGAAGAAAGAGAAGAAAGTCAGGAGAAAAGGAAGGAAGAGAAGAAAGACAGGAGGAAAGAGAAGAAAGACAAGAGAAAAGAGAAGAAAGAGGAGAAAGAAAAGAAAGACAGGAGAATAAAAAGAAGAAAGACAGGAGAAAAGGAAGAAAAGAAAGAAAAGAAAGAGAAGAAAGACTGAAGAAATAGAAGAAAAGAAAGACAGGAGGAAAGAGAACAAAGAGAAGAAAGACAGGAGAAAGGGAAGGAAGAGAAGAAAGAGAAGAAAGAAAAGAAAGAAAAAAAAGAGAAGAAAGAAAACAGAAAAGAAAGAAAAGAAAGAGAAGAAAGACAGGAGAAAAGGAAGGAAGAGAAGAAAGAGAAGAAAAGAAAGACAGGAGAAAAGAGAAGAAAGTGAAGAAAGAGAAGTAAGACAGAAGAAAATAAAGAAAAGAAAAACAGGAGAATATGAAAGGAAGAGAAGAAAGAGGAGGAAGGGAAGAAAGAAAAGAAAGACAAGAAAGACAAGAAAAGAGAAGAAAGACAAGAAAGAAAGGAGAAGAAAGAGAAGAAAGACAGGAGAAAAGAAAGACAGGAGGAAAGAGAAGAAAGAGAAGAAAGTCAGGAGAAAAGGAAAGAAGAGAAGAAAGGAAGAAAGAGAAGAAAGAAAGGAGAAAAGAAAGACAGGAGGAAAAAGAGGAAATAGAAGAAATAGAAGAAAGAGAAGAAAGACAGGAGGAAAGAAAGGAAATAATGAAAAGAAAGACAGGAGAGAAGAGAAGAAAGAGAAGAAAGACAGGAGAAAAGAAAGGAAGAGAAGAAAGAAGAAAGAGGAGAAAGACAGGAGAAAGGAAGGCAGAGAAAAAAGAAAAGAAAGAAAGGATAAAAGGAAGAAAGAGAAGAAAGAAAATAAAGAAAAGAAAGAGAAGAAAGACAGGAAAAAGAGAAGAAAGACAGAAGAAAGAGAAGAGAGAGAATAAAGAGAAGAAAAAAAAGAAAAGATAAAAAAGAGAAGAAAGAAAAGAAAGAAATGAAAGATAGAAAGAAAAAGAGAAGAAAGACAAGAAAGAGAAGAAAAGAAAGATAAGAAAGACAGGAGAAAAGGAAGAAAGAGAAGAAAGAAAAGAAAGAGAAGAAAGAAAGGAGATGAAAAAATTGAGCAGAAAAAAAAGAAAGAGAAGAAAGAGAAGAAAAGAAAGACAGGTGAAAAGGAAGAAAGAAAAGAAAGAGAAGAAAGAGAAGAAAGAAAAGAAAGAAAAGAGAAAAGGAAGAAAGAGAAGAAAAAAAAGAAAGAGAAGAAAGAGAAGAAAGTCAGGAGAAAAGGAAGGAAGAGAAGAAAGACAGGAGGAAAGAGAAGAAAGACAAGAGAAAAGAGAAGAAAGAGGAGAAAGAAAAGAAAGACAGGAGAATATGAAGAAAGACAGGAGAAAAGGAAGAAAAGAAAGAAAAGAAAGAGAAGAAAGACTGAAGAAATAGAAGAAAAGAAAGACAGGAGGAAAGAGAACAAAGAGAAGAAAGACAGGAGAAAGGGAAGGAAGAGAAGAAAGAGAAGAAAGAAAAGAAAGAAAAAAAAGAGAAGAAAGAAAACAGAAAAGAAAGAAAAGAATGACAGGAGAAAAGGAAGGAAGAGAAGAAAGAAAAGGAAGAAAGAAAAGAAAGAGAAGAAAGAGAAGAAAGAGAAGAAAAAAGGAGAAAAGAAAGAGAAGAAAGAGAAGAAAGAGAAGAAAATGAAGAAAGAAAGAGAGAAAGAGAAGAGAGAGAAGAGAAGAAAGAGAAGAAAGACAGAGAAAGAAGAGAGAAGAAAGAAGAAGAAAGAGAAGAAGAGAAGAGAAAAGAAAGAAAGAAAGTGAAGAAAGAAAGGAGAAAAGAAAGAAAAGAAAGACAGGAGAAAAGGAAGAGAAGAAAGAAAAGAAAAGAAAGAGAAGAAAGGCTGAAGAAAGACAGAAGAAATAGAAGAAAAGAAAGACAGAAGAAAAACAGGAGGAAAGAGAGGAAAGAGAAGAAAGACAGGAGAAAATAGAAGAAAGACAAGAGAAGAGGAAGGAAGAGAAGAAAGAGAAGAAAGAAAAGAAAGAAGAAAGAGAAGAAAGAAAAGAGAAGAAAGAAAAAAGACAGGAGAAAAGGAAGGAAGAGAAGAAAGAGAAGAAAGAGAAGAAAGACAGGAGAAAAGAGAAGAAAGACAGAAGAAAAGAGAAGAAAGAGAAGAAAGACAGGAGAAAAGGAAGGAAGAGAAGAAAGAAAAGAAAGAAGAAAGAGAAGAAAGAAAAGAGAAGAAAGAAAAAAGACAGGAGAAAAGGAAGCAAGAGAAGAAAGAGAAGAAAGAGAAGAAAGACAGAAGAAAAGAGAAGTAAGAGAAGAAAGACAGGAGAAAAGGAAGGAAGAGAAGAAAGAGAAGAAAGAAAAGAAAGAAGAAAGAGAAGAAAGAAAAGAGAAGAAAGAAAAAAGACAGGAGAAAAGGAAGGAAGAGAAGAAAGAGAAGAAAGACAGGAGAAAAGAGAAGAAAGACAGAAGAAAAGAGAAGAAAGAGAAGAAAGACAGGAGAAAAGGAAGGAAGAGAAGAAAGAGAAGAAAGAAAAGAAAGAAGAAAGAGAAGAAAGAAAGGGGAAAAGAAAGAGAGATGAAAGAAAAGAAAGACAGGAAAAAAAGAAGAGAAGAAAGAACAAAAAGAAAAGAGAGAGAAGAACGACTGAAGAAAGACTGAAGAAAGACAGAAGAATTAGAAGAAAAGAAAGACAGAAAAAAAACAGGAAGAAAGAGAAGAAAGAGAAGAAAGACAGAAGAAAAGAGAAGAAAGAGAAGAAAGACAGGAGAAAGGGAAGGAAGAGAAGAAAGAAAATAAAGAAGAAAGAGAAGAAAGAAAGGAGAAAAGAAAGAGAGAAGAAAGAAAAGAAAGACAGGAGAAAAGGAAGGAAGAGAAGAAATAGAAGAAAGAGAAGAAAGACAGGAGAAAAGAGAAGAAAGAGAAGAAAGAAAAGAAAGAAGAAAGAGAAGAAAGACAGGAGAAAAGGAAGGAAGAGAAGAAAGAGAAGAAAGAAAAGAAAGAAGAAAGAGAAGAAAGAAAGGAGAAAAGAAAGAGAGAAGAAAGAAAAGAAAGACGGAAGAAAAGGAAGGAAGAGAAGAAAGAGAAGAAAGAGAAGAAAGACAGGAGAAAAGGAAGGAAGAGAAGAAAGAGAAGACAGAAAAGAAAGAAGAAAGAGAAGAAAGACAGGAGAAAAGGAAGAGAAGAAAGAAAAGAAAAGAAAGAGAAGAAAGAAAAGAAAGAGAAGAAAGACTGAAGAAAGACTGAAGAAAGACAGAAGAAATAGAAGAAAAGAAAGACAGAAGAAAAACAGGAGGAAAGAAGAAAGTGAAGAAAGACAGGAGAAAAGAGAAGAAAGACAGAAGAAAAGAGAAAAAAAGAGAAGAAAGACAGGAGAAAAGGAAGGAAGAGAAGAAAGAGAAGAAGGAAAAGAAAGAAGAAAGAGAAGAAAGAAAGGAGAACAGAAAGAGAGAAGAAAGAAAAGAAAGAAGAGAGAGGAAGAGAAGAAAGAAAAGAAAAGAAAGAGAAGAAAGAAAAGAAAGAAAAGAAAGAAAAGAAAGAGAAGAAAGACTGAAGAAAGACAGAAGAAATAGAAGAAAAGAAAGACAGAAGAAAAACAGGAGGGAAGAGAAGAAAGAAAAGAAAGACAGGAGAAAAGAGAAGAAAGACAGAAGAAAAGAGAAGAAAGAGAAAAAAGACAGGAGAAAAGGAAGGGAAGAGAAGAAAGAAAAGAAAGAAGAAACAGAAGAAAGAAAGGAGAAAAGAAAGAGAGAAGAAAGAAAAGAAAGACAGGAGAAAAGGAAGGAAGAGAAGAAAGAGAAGAAAGACAGGAGAAAATAGAAGAAAAACAGAAGAAAAGAGAAGAAAGAAAAGAAAGACAGGAGAAAAGGAAGGAAGAGAAGAAAAAGAAGAAAGACAGGAGAAAAGAGAAGAAAGACAGATGAAAAGAGAAGAAAGAGAAGAAGACAGGAGAAAATAGAAGAAAGAGAAGAAAGACAGGAGAAAAGGAAGAGAAGAAAGAAAAGAAAGAGAAGAAATAGAAGAAATACAGGAGAAAATTAAGAAAGAAAAGAAAGAGAAGAAATAAAGGAGAAAAAGAAAAGAAAGACAGGAGAAAAGGAAGAGAAGAAAGAAAAGAAAAGAAAGAGAAGAAAGAAAAGAAAGAGAAGAAAGACTGAAGAAAGACTGAAGAAAGACAGAAGAAATAGAAGAAAAGAAAGACAGAAGAAAAACAGAACGAAAGAGAAGAAAGATAAGAAAGACAGGAGAAACGGAAGGAAGAGAAGAAAGAGAAGAAATAAAAGAAAGAAGAAAGTGAATAAAGAAAGGAGAAAAGAAAGAGAGAAGAAAGAAAAGAAAGACAGGAGAAATGGAAGGAAGAGAAGAAAGAGAAGAAAGACAGGAGAAAAGAGAAGAAAGAGAGAAGAAAGAAAAGAAAGACAGGAGAAAAGGAAGGAAGAGAAGAAAGAGAAGAAGGAAAAGAAAGAAGAAAGAGAAGAAAGAAAGGAGAACAGAAAGAGAGAAGAAAGAAAAGAAAGAGGAGAAAAGGAAGAGAAGAAAGAAAAGAAAAGAAAGAGAAGAAAGAAAAGAAAGAAAAGAAAGAAAAGAAAGAGAAGAAAGACTGAAGAAAGACAGAAGAAATAGAAGAAAAGAAAGACAGAAGAAAAACAGGAGGGAAGAGAAGAAAGAAAAGAAAGACAGGAGAAAAGAGAAGAAAGACAGAAGAAAAGAGAAGAAAGAGAAGAAAGACAGGAGAAAAGTAAGGAAGAGAAGAAAGAGAAGAAAGACAGGAGAAAAGAGAAGAAAGAGAGAAGAAAGAAAAGAAAGACAGGAGAAAAGGAAGGAAGAGAAGAAAGAGAAGAAAGACAGGAGAAAAGAGAAGAAAGAGAGAAGAAAGAAAAGAAAGACAGGAGAAAAGGAAGGAAGAGAAGAAAGAGAAGAAAGAGAAGAAAGACAGGAGAAAAGAGAAGAAAGACAGAAGAAAATAGAAAAAAGAGAAGAAAGACAGGAGAAAAGGAAGGAAGAGAAGAAAGAGAAGAAGGAAAAGAAAGAAGAAAGAGAAGAAAGAAAGGAGAACAGAAAGAGAGAAGAAAGAAAAGAAAGACAGGAGAAAAGGAAGAGAAGAAAGAAAAGAAAGAGAAAGAGAAGAAAGACTGAAGAAAGACAGAAGAAATAGAAGAAAAGAAAGACAGAAGAAAACAGGAGGGAAGAGAAGAAAGAAAAGAAAGACAGGAGAAAAGAGAAGAAAGAGAAGAAAGACAGGAGAAATGGAAGGGAAGAGAAGAAAGAGAAGAAAGAAAAGAAAGAAGAAACAGAAGAAAGAAAGGAGAAAAGAAAGAGAGAAGAAAGAAAAGAAAGACAGGAGAAAAGGAAGGAAGAGAAGAAAGAGAAGAAAGACAGGAGAAAATAGAAGAAAAACAGAAGAAAAGAGAAGAAAGAGAAGAAAGACAGGAGAAAAGGAAGGAAGAGAAGAAAGAGAAGAAAGAAAAGAAAGAAGAAAGAGAAGAAAGAAAGGAGAAAAGAAAAAGAGAAGAAAGAAAAGAAAGACAGGAGAAAAGGAAGGAAGAGAAGAAAAAGAAGAAAGAGAGGAGAAAAGAGAAGAAAGACAGATGAAAAGAGAAGAAAGAGAAGAATACAGGAGAAAATAGAAGAAAAGAGAAGAAAGAGAAGAAAGACAGGAGAAAAGGAAGAGAAGAAAGAAAAGAAAGAGAAGAAATACAGGAGAAAATTAAGAAAGAAAAGAAAGAGAAGAAAGAAAGGAGAAAAGAAAGAAAAGAAAGACAGGAGAAAAGGAAGAGAAGAAAGAAAAAGAAAAAAAAGAAAGAGAAGAAAGAAAAGAAAGAGAAGAAAGACTGAAGAAAGACTGAAGAAAGACAGAAGAAATAGAATAAAAGAAAGACAGAAAAAAACAGTAGGAAAGAAGAAAGTGAAGAAAGACAGGAGAAAAGAGAAGAAAGACAGAAGAAAAGAGAGAAAAAGAGAAGAAAGACAGGAGAAAAGGAAGGAAGAGAAGAAAGAGAAGAAGTAAAAGAAAGAAGAAAGAGATGAAACAAAGGAGAAAAGAAAGAGAGAAGAAAGAAAAGAAAGAGAAGAAAGAAAAGAAAGAAAAGAAAGAGAAGAAAGACTGAAGAAAGACAGAATAAATAGAAGAAAAGAAAATCAGAAGAAAAACAGGAGGGAAGAGAAGAAAGAAAAGAAAGACAGGAGAAAATAGAAGAAAAACAGAAGAAAAGATAAGAAAGAGAAGAAAGACAGGAGAAAAGGAAGGAAGAGAAGAAAGAAAAGAAAGAAGAAAGAGAAGAAAGAAAGCAGAAAAGAAAGAGCGAAGAAAGAAAAGAAAGACAGGAGAAAAGGAAGGAAGAGAAGAAAGAGAAGAAACAGAAGAAAGACAGGAGAAAAGGAAGAAAGAGAAGAAAGGCAGGAGAAAAGGAAGGAAGGAAGAGAAGAAAGAGAAGAAGGCAAAGAAACAAGAAAGAGAAGAAAGAAACGAGAAAAGAAAGAGAGAAGAAAGAAAAGAAAGACAGGAGAAAAGGAAGAGAAGAAAGAAAAGAAAAAAAAGAAGAAAGAAAAGAAAGAGAAGAAAGAGAAGAAAGACTGAAGAAAGACAGAAGAAATAGAAGAAAAGAAAGACAGAAGAAAAACAGGAAGAAAGAGAAGAAAGACAGGAGAAAATGAAGGAAGAGAAGAAAGAGAAGAAATGAAGGAAATAAGAAAGAGAAGAAAGAAAGGAGAAAAGAAAGAGAGAAGAAAGAAAAGAAAGACAGGAGAAAAGGAAGAGAAGAAAGAAAAGAAAGAGAAGAAAGAGAAGAAAGACTGAAGAAAGACTGAAGAAAGACAGAAGAAATAGAAGAAAAGAAAGACAGAAGAAAAACAGAAGGAAAGAGAAGAAAGAGAAGAAAGACAGGAGAAATGGAAGGAAGAGAAGAAAGAGAAGAAATAAAAGAAAGAAGAAAGAGAAGAAAGAAAGGAGAAAAGAAAGAGAGAAGAAAGAAAAGAAAGACAGGAGAAAAGGAAGGAAGAGAAGAAAGAGAAGAAAGAGAAGAAAGACAGGAGAAAAGAGAAGAAAGACAGAAGAAAAGAGAAGAAAGAGAAGAAAGACAGGAGAAAAGGAAGAAAGAGAAGAAAGACAGAAGAAAAGGAAGGAAGGAAGAGAAGAAAGAGAAGAAGGAAAAGAAACAAGAAAGAGAAGAAAGAAACGAGAAAAGAAAGAGAGAAGAAAGAAAAGAAAGACAGGAGAAAAGGAAGAGAAGAAAGAAAAGAAAAAAAGAGAAGAAAGAAAAGAAAGAGAAGAAAGAGAAGAAAGACCGAAGAAAGACTGAAGACTGAAACAGGTTTTATGAATTTTTCTGAAAAAGTGAAGAAATCAGTTTTTCGAAATGTTTTACATATCGCGGGTCATTAAATTTTTCAAAAAAAACCTCAAAACTCAATAAACACAAAAATATGTTATTTTGTGTTTCTAGAGGCAGTCAGTCGATTTCGTACTTCGGAAATGCTCTTGGAAACAGGTTTTATGATTTTTTCTGAAAAAGTGAAAAAGTCACTTTTTCGATTTTTTTTTCATATCGCCGGTCATGAAATTTTTCAAAAAATTAAAAATTCAAAAAATACAAAAATTATGTTTTTTTGTGTTTCTAGAGGCAGTCAGTCGATTTGGTACTTCGGAAATGCTGTTGGAAACAGGTTTTATGATTTTTTCTGAAAAAGTGAAAAAGTCAGTTTTTCGAAATTTTTCGCATATTGCGGGGTCATGAATTTTTTTTTTTTTTCAAAAAAATCATAATTCAAAAAATAAAAAAAGGTGTTATTTTGTGTTTTTAGAGGCAGTCAGTCGTTTTGGTACTTTGGAAATGCTGTTGGAAACAGATTTTATGATTTTTTCTGAAAAAGGTAAAAAGTCACTTTTTCGAAATTTTTTGCATATCGCGGTTCATAAAATTTTTCAAAAAATTCAAAATTCAAAAAATACAAAAAATATGTAATTTTGTGATTCTAGAGGCAGCCAGTCGATTTGGTAGTTCTGAAATGTTGTTGGAAACAGGTTTTATGATTTTTTCTGAAAAAGTGAAAAAGTCACTTTTTCTAAATTTTTCGCATATCGAGGGTCCAGAAATTTTTGAAAAAAAAAATCAAAATTCAAAAAATACACAAATTACGTTATTTTGTGTTTATAGAGGCAGTCAGTCGATTTGATACTTCGGAAATGCTGTTGGAAACAGGTTTTATGATTTTTTCTGAAAAAGGTAAAAAGTCACTTTTTCGAAATTTTTCGCATATCGCCGGTCATGAAATTTTTCAAAAAAATTCAAAATTCAAAAAATACAAAAAAGATGTAATTTTGTGTTTCTAGAGGCAGTCAGTTGATTTGGTACTTCGGAAATGCTGTTGGAAACAGGTTTTATGATTTTTTTTAAAAAAAGTGAAAAAGTCACTTTTTCGAAATTTTTCGCATATCGCCGGTCAAGAAATTTTTCAAAAAATTCTAAATTCAAAAAATACAAAAATTACGTTATTTTGTGTTTCTAGAGGCAGTCAGTCGATTTGGTACTTCGGAAATGCTGTTGGAAACAGGTTTTATGATTTTTTTCTGAAAAAGTGAAAAAGTCACTTTTTCGAAATTGTTTGCATATCGCGGTTCATAAAATTTTTCAAAAAATTCCAAATTCAAAAAATACAAAAAATATGTAATTTTGTGTTTGTAGAGGCAGTCAGTCGATTTGGTTGTTATGAAATGTTGTTGGAAACAGGTTTTATGATTTTTTTCTGAAAAAGTGAAAAAGTCACTCTTTCGATTTTTTTTGCATATCTCGGGTCATGACATCTAAAAAAAAAAAAATTCAAAATTCAAAAAATACAAAAAAATATGTTATTTTGTGTTT